>NC_057803.1:103741848-103929882 GCF_018294505.1 Triticum aestivum
AGGGGAGGGCTGCGCCTTGGAGGGTGGTCCGGCTGCCCTCCCCTCACCCCTCTATTTATAGGGGGAAGGGAGAAGGGGGCCGGCCCCCTAGAACCCATCTAGGGGGGGGGGGGGTGCGGCGGCCTAGGGGAGAGGGGAGAGGGGGGCTTGCCCCCCAAGCCAAGGGGGGCGCCCCCTCTAGGGTTCCCCCTCAACCCTAGGCGCATGGGCCCAAGGGAGGGGGGTGCGGCCAGCCCACCAGGGGCTGGCTCCCTGCCCCACGCAGCCCATGTGGCCCCCCGGGAGGGGTGGCCCCTCCCGGTGGACCCCCGGAACCCTTCCGGTGGCCCCGGTACAATACCGGTATGACCCCGAAACTTTCCGGTGTCCGTTTGACAACTTCCCATATATAAATCTTTACCTCCGGACCCTTCTGGATCTCCTCGTGATGTCCAGGATCCCATCCGGGACTCCGAACAACATTCGGTAGTCACATACTAGTCTTCCTAATAACCCTAGCGTCACCGAACCTTAAGTGTGTAGACCCTACGGGTTCGGGAGACATGCAGACATGACCGAGACGCTCTCAGTCAATAACCAACAGCGGGATCTGGATACCCATGATGGCTCCCACATGCTCCTCGATGTTGTCATCGGATGAACCACGATGTCGAGGATTCGATCAAACCCTGTATGCAATTCCCTTTGTCAATCGGTACGTTACTTGCCCGAGACTCGATCGTCGGTATCCCAATACCTTGTTCAGTCTCGTTACCGGCAAGTCACTTTACTCGTACCGTAATGCATGATCCCGTGTCCAACACCTTGGTCACATTGAGCTCATAATGATGATGCATTACCGAGTGGGCCCAGAGATACCTCTCCATCATACGGAGTGACAAATCCCAGTCTCGATCCGTGTCAACCCAACAGATACTTTCGGAGATACCTGTAATGCACCTTTATAGTCACCCAGTTATGTTGTGACGTTTGATACACCCAAGGCACTCTTACGGTATCCGGGAGTTACACGATCTCATGGTCGAAGGAAGAGATACTTGACACTGGCAAAGCTCTAGCAAAACGAACTACACGATCTTTTATGCTATGCTTAGGATTGGGTCTTGTCCATCACATCATTCTCCTAATGATGTGATCCCGTTATCAACGACATCCAATGTCCATAGTCAGGAAACCATGACTATCTGTTGATCACAACGAGCTGGTCAACTAGAGGCTCACCAGGGACATATTGTGGTCTAAGTATTCACACGTGTATTACGATTTCCGGATAATACAGTTATAGCATGAATAAAAAACATTTATCATGAACATTGAAATATAATAATACTTTTATTATTGCCTCTAGGGCATATTTCCAACACCTACTACCACAGGGGCTCATTTCCCTCTGTTTTGGCCCACGACACTAAGGCGGCACTGTTATGGCAATACCGTTATTTCATAATAGTCGGTACTACCGGTATCCTGTGCGGTAGTACCGCTTGGGCATTTGCAGTGCAGCCTGTATGGTACTATGGTAGTATCGTTGTCCGCATTGGTAGTACCTCTCAATGAAAACCGGGGCAACAGTTGGATTTGGAGGGGGCATATAAAAAGAGGGTCTTCTTCCCCAAGTTGACCTAGCTCTTGTCTCTCTCTCCTCCATTGTTGCCCAAAGCTTAAATCTCCTAGACCTCTCTCCCTAGCCACCCAAACTCCTTGATCATCTAGATTTGGGAGAGAGGACCTAGATATATCGCCCATGGAAGGAAATTTGACACCCCTTGTTTTCCCTAGTGGATCTTGTTTTTTTTTTGGTTTTTAGGCACCCTAGACGGAAGAGGTCTCCTCAAAGCTTAATCATTGTGGTGTAAGCTTCATGGTAGTGTTGGAAGCCTACAATTAAACTGTGCAGATTGCCCAACCTTGTTTGTGAAGGTCTAGTCACCGTCTACAAGGGCACCGCGTAGTGGATCGTGGCACCTTGCATTGTGTGAGGACATGCAGAGAATAAGGTGAGCCATTGTGGCGCTTGCTAAGTATCGTGTCGTCACACCTCTCCAACGGAGACACACCTCCCTCAAAGGAGAAAACTTCGGGAACAACACCATTGTCTCCATTTGTGATTTATTTTTTCCTTCACTTACTTGCTGTAAGCTATCTTTATTGTGTGTCTTATCTAGCTTCTTGTTATTTGTAAGCTTGCCATATAGGTTGTCCATCTAGTTGCATATGTAGATAACCAATATATTCTTACCGTAACCCTTAAAATTGGAAAAGAGACTAAAAAATATTAGTTGTCTATTCACCCCCTCTAGTCGACTATATCGATTCTTCCACACACAAAGTCAAAATGAATTGTGATTGCGTATCACAGAGGAACATGCCATGCCTTGCTTCTAACTTGTTACACTTGAGAACGGCTTCATTGGGGAACTTGTGAGGTTTGTGTCCCCCTCATTTGTCTGGCTGGAGTTAGAATTATCTTTTGTCCCTCCTCGGTGTCGGCTCCTTTGGGACGACGATCTATCCAGTTTGCGACCATTGATGTCTTTTGATCTACATCAACCAGATGGAGGCCCAGAGGTGACAACGAGCTTTACTCACGACGCTTCACGTGCGATGCAGAAATAAGACGATGCTGTTTTTCGCAAGAACTTGTCTGTAATTTTTTATTCTCATAAGAAAGTTTTTATAAGGACTTATTTTATTTCATATATGGCCTTTGGCCTTTTCGAAGAAGAAAAAAAGACGCCCATGGTCTTACCCATCATACTCATGTATGAATCAAAACCTCCATCGGATCGATCACTAGCATTGTACAAAAATCAGCAGTTTTCTAGTGCATTGGTAGCCCATGGGCCATGGTACGTACTCCCTTCTTCCATCTATATAGGGTCTAATGCGTTTTTCAAGACCGCCTTTCACGTATGGTCTGCTAGAGTTGCCACACTGTCTGGTGCACGCGTGCTTCGTGCTGTTGCTTCGCTTTCACGTATGGAAATGTGCTTTCGATCACCGGAGTTCGCAAAGGTAAAAGGTTTGGAGTTCGCAGGTCCATGGCCTGTCATCTCATATGGTGCGATTGTGGCAGAGCACGTCACATGCGACGCCAAATAATAAGATGGCCGTCGCCATCCCATGATCACTGCAGCTTCCGGAATCATTAGTCCGTTTGGAAGGGCATTGGAGTCCTTCACATGTTGCTGCCTCCGCTGTGAACTGGTTTGAAATGGGGGAGTGCGAAATTTACCGATTTCTGCAAAAATCGTGCACTGTAAACATGGGTGAAAACGGGCAAAATGTCCTGTCAGAGGTTTTTCTTCTTTGAGCAGACGCATAGAGTCCCTGTGATGGATGTAATGCTGGCAACTAGGCACAAAAGGGTGAGTTCTCGCCATGTGATCCAGTCATCCTCCAGCCATTATCACCAGGGATTGATTTCTCAACCGCAGACAGGGAGATTTTCCTCCCGACAAGCACAACAAGAAGCCGTGGCAATGCCTTGCCCCTGAAGAGCTGCACTGAAAGCCACTCGCCCCCGAAAGGCCGAAAGTCTTGGTCGACGACGACGAGCACCAGATGCCTCTTGCATTCTATATTCTTGTCTCTGGTGAGCCGCGATACCTGGCCGGACCGCCGGACTACTACGTATTCATGAGCTCCCTGAGGACCCTGTCCCCTTCTCGTCTTGCCAGTCGGCACCTTGCTTTCATGCGCAGAGCCCACACGGAGTAAAGAAGAGAGCTGTGGCGCACGTACTGCCACTGCACCAAACACATTATTACCCGGGTGCTTATGGAAAACACGCCAGGAAGCAGAGGAGACGACGACGGGTCAGATGTTGTAGACGTGGAAGACGTGGAAGCAGAACACGGTGTAGACGTGGATCGGACCGGTGGTTGCAGGTCCATGCAAAGCACCTGCAGTTGGTTGACAGTTGCCCACTCTCATTTCAACCCCAGGCAGAGCGCGGATAGAAAAGTAGAAACTGCCCGCCAATGGACATGGACTCCTTTATCGTTCTCCTCTTCCTCTTTCTTGCGCGAGCGGAGGCGGCGAGCCACGGCGTTGGTAGAGAAGGCAAGGCTGGGGGAGCGGTGCTCCTTCCGCTCAGGCTGCAGGAGGTGGCGCCCCCGCCGCGAGCGCCGGCGAACCGGCTGCGGTTCCGCCACAATGTGAGCCTCACGGTGTCGGTGGCTGTCGGCACGCCGCCGCAGAACGTCACGATGGTGCTCGACACCGGCAGCGAGCTCTCCTGGCTGCTCTGCAACGGGAGCTCCGTGTCGCCGCCCGCGCCGTTCAACGCGTCCGCTTCTTTCACATACGGCGCCGTCGATTGCTCGTCGCCGGCGTGCGTGTGGCGCGGACGTGACCTGCCCGTCCGCCCGTTCTGTGACGCGCCGCCGTCCACCGCCTGCCGCGTCTCCATCTCCTACGCAGACGCCTCCTCGGCCGACGGCCTCCTCGTTGCCGACACCTTCGTCCTCGGCGCGCAGGCCGTGCCCGCCCTGTTCGGCTGCATCACCTCCTATTCCTCCAGCACGGCCGCCAACAACAACGCCACTGACCCGTCGGAGGCGGCGACCGGCCTACTCGGCATGAACCGTGGCAGCCTCTCCTTCGTGACGCAGACGGCGACCCTCCGCTTCGCCTACTGTATCGCCCCCGGCCAAGGACCCGGCATCCTCCTCCTCGGCGGCGACGGCGGCGCGGCCCCGCCGCTGAACTACACGCCGCTGATAGAGATTTCCCAGCCGCTGCCGTACTTCGACCGGGTGGCCTACTCCGTGCAGCTGGAGGGCATCCGCGTGGGGCGCGCCCTGCTCGCCATCCCCAAGTCCGTGCTCACGCCGGACCACACGGGCGCCGGGCAGACCATGGTGGACTCCGGCACGCAGTTCACCTTCCTCCTGGCCGACGCCTACGCGGCGCTCAAGGGCGAGTTCCTGAACCAGACGCGGTCGCTGCTCGCCCCGCTCGGCGAGCCGGGCTTCGTGTTCCAGAGCGCGTTCGACGCGTGCTTCCGCGGCCCGGAGGAGCGAGTGTCGGCGGCAAGCCGGCTTCTCCCCGAGGTGGGCCTGGTGCTCCGCGGCGCGGAGGTGGCCGTGGCCGGGGAGAAGCTCCTGTACAGTGTACCCGGCGAGCGGCGCGGGGAGGAGGGGGAGGAGGCTGTGTGGTGCCTGACGTTCGGGAACTCGGACATGGCCGGCATGTCGGCGTACGTGATCGGGCATCACCACCAGCAGGACGTGTGGGTGGAGTACGACCTTCAGAACGGCCGAGTCGGCTTCGCGCCGGCGCGCTGTGAGCTCGCCACCCAGCGCCTCGGCGCCCAAGTGTAGTTCTTGTCTAGTGGCATTTCGTCGTGTAAAGGTACAGCGAAATACTAGCGGCGGCGGCGGCGGCGGCAGTGGCAGGGCACGTATCGTTAGCAGAGGGCGAGTATTAGAGACGGTCACTCTCCGATCACCTGCTGCTGCCAGTGGTGAACTACTGGTTATTTACGAACTTCATTGCTGTATTATGCGAATACATATACGAGCTAATGACATAGTAAGCGACATTTCAATTTCGATCGGGCAGTAACTCACTCATTGAGAGTCAGCAATAAAAAAAAAGATAAACAAAAAAAATCAAGTGAGGGTCAAGTTTAAATTGGGTTGTCATATCCCAAAGAACAACGCTAAGGGTCGCCATTGCCAAGTCAACAATGGACAAAGGTCCTGAGCCCTGATAAGGAAAAAAGAACCACGGCGACAGAAGCCCGCGAGCGTCGTCGTCGTTGGCGCCAAAGCACGGAGCTTTTGCTCGGCAGCTCACCCGTGCCACCACAAGGTCTCTAAAACAAACGCGACAAGTTTAGATCCCCATAGCCGGATCAGGGCGACGCCACTACGAACGACAGAGGACGCGCTCGAGCCACCTGTTGCTACACCTCCCGCCGCCTACATGACAAAGAGGAAAAGCCACCACCATCACCATGGCGCCGCCGGAGAGCCAACCACGTAGACCGCCATCCAGGCCCCGCCCTGGCATCCATGTCTGAGACACGACCAACCGTGCACATCACTGGTGCACCAACCACGGTAGGAAGAGTAAAATGTGACATCTTCCATTCCTAACTCGGCATCAGCCCCAGAGTTTGGGTCGACACCTCCACGGTAGGAGGCGCTCACGCCTGCATACCCAGCTAGTCCCGCTAGAGAGGCATAGACACGCCACATGACTACCTACGGCCGTTGCTGAGCAAGCTCACACGACGCCATGTCTGTGGCCTTCGACACCGATTTACCTGACAGTGCAGTGGTGTCCCGACCACCACCATCGACCACCACACCCGCAGTAAGAGGGACCTCATCGCGCGTGGGCACCACCCAGACCGAGTCTACCCCTACCTATCCAGAGTAGAAGCTCCAACCTATCTCAGGCCCAAATATGATCCGTCCGAGCACAACCTCCAAGTCCTGGCCACCTCCACGCCGCAAACACTCAGAGGAGCCACCACCAGCCACACCACGCTGTCGTCCGCCAAGCGCCGCCACCCGAACCATAGCTACCGCATCACTGACTGGTGCAACCACCACCATACGATCGAACCAGATCAAGGCCAGGCGTACAAACTCCTCGCCACGACCCAGTCTCCGCCCGTCGGATCGGTGCTACTTGTGAGCTGCGTTGGGATTTCCTTAAAAAGGAGAGGATGATGCAGTATAGTAGAGATAGGTATTTTTCTCCGTTAAGAACTAAGGTGTGACGCCCCGAGACCGATGCGCCAGGTGTCTTCCAGTTATTCGCTGTCTTTGCCATGGCATTTGCTTGCGTGTTGCATCTTGCCATGTCATCATCCGCATTGCATCTGCATATTTTCGAAACTTGCATCCGTCCCGGTCTCCTCGTTCCTTCCGTTGTCCGTTCTAAGCCCAGTCACACTTGCACGCGCCCGCGGCATGTCCGAAATAATATTTTATAAGTGGCCAAAAATGTTCTCGGAATGGGTTGAAAGTTGACAAGCGGTGTTGTTATAGTGTAGATAGGCCGCCTGCCAAGTTTCATCGCATTCGAAGTCCGTTTGACGCCCCAACGAATAACTATAGCGGCATTATAGCCGGTCTATCGTCGGACGTTTTCGGTCTCCGGAAACAGTCGCCGGGTCTCTCTCTCTTCTCTTCTCTCAGCCCAAAGCTTTTTGCACAGTCCGCTATAAACCGCCAGGCCCCGAAACCCCTCCTTGCACAGTGCTTCGACACCCTCGTGTGCGCGTCCAAAAACTGTCCCGAACCCGACCCGGATAGTCATCACCGTTGGGTCCGGAACATCCCCAAACATTTACAAAATATCATCGTTTTATTTATTGGACTCCTTAGCATATTTATTCTCGTCTGTCGGATTTCGATCCGATGATCCAAATCCCTCTCCTTTCACCTACATGCTATATATAGCCCCTAACCCTAAATTCTAGGGACCTTGTCCCATCCATCCCATCCCCACGTCGCCGCCACTCTCCTTGTTTTCAGCGTCGGACCAACTAGCCGCCCTCCTCGTTTTCCCCCCGATCCAATGCACCAACCAGCGCTCCCCCATGTCCCTCCTCGATCCCGAGCGCAGTCACCTGCAAGGCCACCGCCACCTCACCTCCCTTCTCCTCGCTGATGGCTCCGCCCGCGTCGGAGCACGTGAACATCAGCAGCAACCGAGGCCCCCTGCTCCTGCCTCCTCCTCCCGTCCTCTTCTTCGCATTTCCCTCTCTCTAATCCCTCTCCCTCCCAGGTACTTCGTCACCATGGATGCCCGACGTTGCTTCGTCCTGGAATGGATCCTCGCGCCCGAGCTCTGCATCAACCCCGTGTCACCGAAGTCAAGCCACCGTCGGCCTCCGCTTCGAGCTCCGCCTCCAGAGATCCGTGCCCTGCCTTCCATTCCCGCACCACGACGCCCCTCCTCCGGCTCGACCCCGTTCACCGAGCTCCCTGCCGCGCCGGAGTCCCGCCGCTTCCTTTCCCTGCAATGCCGCCAGGTCTCGTTGCCGGACTCCCGTGCGTCGTCGCGCCAGTTGACCAAGGCCGCTGCTGCGCCTTCCTTTCGAGGGAGATGAGTGTCGCGACCTGGAGCCTGCATCCCTCCCTCGCGTTGACTGCGGCCTCGATCCAAGCCAGCGTGGACGAGCGCGAGGACCCAGCTTCCCATGCCTCGCCCACGGGCCTCCTACTCGTTCGGCCCAGCTAGATCTGGCCGTTGGGTGAGCAGCCTCCCGGCCTTTTCCACTATTGGGCCAGCCTCTGTTTCGGCCCAACACATGTTTTTTTCCAGAACGTTTTAGCTAATTATTCCAGAGTTTCCAATTTTGCAGAAGAACCCTCCTGTTTCATGCATTTAATAATTCACAAACGGTGCATCTTTTTAAAATAAATTATATATGAAAAATGCTTAGAATTGTGTCTAAATTCATAATCTCCAAGTTTCACGCATGTTTAAAATGTTTAAAATGTTATTTGCATATATTTTGCCTATTTTCATGTTAAAATAATTTAATTCATAACTAAATAACCGTAGCTCGGTTTTAAATAAACTTTATATGTAAATGGGGTAGAAAGATGCCTAGTTTAACGTGGTGCACTCATCTAGCATGTTTAACAACTCTAAAATTATGTTTAGGGCAGAACAGTACCAAATCCATAAATATGCACATGAGGATTTTCCGGACTTGTTGCTTGTTGTTCCGGCCTCATTTAAATTTGCCTAGATAGGTAGTTTTATTATGCTTCACCCTCTTGCCATGTTAATCAACATTTAATATTGTTTTGTACCTAAACAAGAGAGAACTAAATAAGTCATGTGGTGTTCCGTCAATATGCAACTCGTTGCATATTGAGCTCCACTTAATTTGTAGGATTGCTTGTGCACTTTGCCATGCCATGCTTCATTAAACCGGACATGCATCATACTTGGTTGTGCATCATGCCATGATTATGTGATGGTTTTTTACTTTGTTATTTGCTTCTTTTCGGTGTTGCCTCACCGGGATAGTTCCGATAACGTCGCGTTTGTGAGGATCCTTCGACTACGTCTGTTTGTCTTTTTCATGGACTCGTTCTTCTTCCTTGCGGAATCTCAGGCAAGATGACCATACCCTCGAAATCACTTCTATCTTTGCTTGCTAGTTGCTCGCTCTATTGCTATGCCGCGATACCTACCACTTGCTTTATCATGCCTCCCATATTGCCATGTCAAGCCTCTAACCCACCTTTCCTAGCAAACCGTTGTTTGGCTATGTTGCCGCTTTTGCTCAGCCCCTCTTATTGCGTTGTTAGTTGCAGGTGAAGATGAATTTTGTTCCATGTTGGAACATGGTTATTGTTGGGATATCACAATATCTCTTATTTAATTAATGCAACTATATACTTGGTAAAGGGTGGAAGGCTCGGCCTTATGCCTGGTGTTTCGTTCCACTCTTGCCGCCCTAGTTTCCGTCATACCAATGTTATGTTCCTTGATTTTGCGTCCCTTACGCGGTTGGGTGTTATGGGGACCCCTTGACAGTTTGCTTTGAATAAAACTCCTCCAGCAAGGCCCAACCTTGGTTTTACCTTTTGCCTCACCACCACCTACTTTTTCCCTTGGGAGTCGCTCTCCCGAGGGTCATCTTTATTTTAAGCCCCCCGGGCCAGTGCTTGTCTAAGTTTTGGTCCGAACCGAGTAGACTGCGGGGCCACCTCGGGGAAACTTGAGGTTTGGTTTTACTCGTAGGATGTCTCATCCGGTGTTGCCCTGAGAACGAGATATGTGCAGCTCCTATCGGGATGTCGGCGCATCGGGCGGTCTTGCTGGACTTGTTTTACCATTGTCGAAATGTCTTGTAACCGGGATTCCGAGTTTGATTGGGTCGTCCTGGGAGAAGGAATATCCTTCATTGACCGTGAGAGCTTGTGATGGGCTAAGTTGGGACACCCCTGCAGGGTTTTGAACTTTTGAAAGCCGTGCCCGCGGTTATGGGCAGATGGGAATTTGTTAATGTTTGGTTATAGAGAACTTGACACTTAACTTAATTAAAATGCATCAATCGTGTGTGTAGCTGTGACGGTCTCTTTCCGGCGGAGTCTGGGAAGTGAACACGGTTCTTGTGTTATGCTTGGACGTAACTAGTTTCAGGATCACTTCTTGATCACTTCTAGTTCACGACCGTTGCTTTGCTTCTCTTCTCGCTCTTATTTGCGTATGTTAGCCACCATATATGCTAGTGCTTGCTGCAGCTCCATCTCATTACCCCTCTCCTACCCATAAGCTTAAATAGTCTTGATCTCATGGGTGTGAGATTGCTGAGTCCTCGTGACTCACAGATACTTCCAAACAGTTGAAGGTGTCGATGATACAGTGCAGGTGACGCAACCGAGCTCAAGGAGGAGCTCGATGAAGATCGTGTTCGTTGTGTTGTTTCGTTGCCAGTTGGTCAGTAGTGGAGCCCAGTCGGGGCGATCGGGATCTAGCATTAGGGGTGGTCTTCTTTTATTTTGGTTCCGTAGTCGGACCTTGATTGTATTCTGGATGATGTAATGCTATATTTATGTATTGTGTGAAGTGGCGATTGTAAGCCAACTCTTTATCCCTTTCATTTCAGTACATGGGATGTGTAAAGATTATCCCTCTTGCGACATGCCTACTATGCGGTTATGCCTCTAAGTCGTGCTCCGACATGTGGGAAATATAGCCGCATCATGGGTGCTACAAGTTGGTAATCAGAGCCTTCCCCGACTTAGGAGCCCCCTGCTTGATTGAATCGCTGGCGTTGTTGAGTCTAGAAAGAAAGTGTTTTGAGTCTTATAGGATTATATATATCAGAGAGTAGGATTCTTTTTACTCCTCAGTCTCTTCGTCGCTCTGGTGAGGCCTCCTGACGTAGAGTTTTTACTCTTCTCTTCTCAAATTTCACGAATTTTTTTTAGGATCAAGCGAGTATCTTGGAATCGTTCCGATGGTTTTGTGACGAGAACATTGTTCTTGGTGCCTCCTGATATTTAGGGGTTGTGGCAGTGTTCCGGGGAGTTGAGCTCCGAGGTGTTGTCGTCACAATTTTATCGTTACAGTTCTGGAATACCTGAGTTCGCCGACATCGAAAATCTCTTTTATGCAGTTGTTGGTGAGATAACCTTGACGCCACCCAATACTGGGGCGGGAGTTCGAGAGTATTGCCATAACTCGTATAACGGATGCTTTTCGAAGGTTGAGGTAAATGATTTCCGAAGGTTTCTTGGTTATGTGTTGAAGGATGGATACAACTGGATGTAGGATTTGCTAGTTTTGGGTGAGATATTATGCTTCCCCTGTATCCCCAACACCTGATTGCATAACCAGAAAGTTTCGGGAGTTTATAAGTGGGAATTCAAGTAGCTCCTAGGATATCTTTCCGACAGGTGCATGATATGAGATTGGGGTTCGATGTCTAGTGGTCCGCCTATCCACGGTTGGTTTTATAGTGGTCTCGTTGTGTCTTAAAGAGTCTTTGGCCATGCTGACTCGGGGACGCTTCGTATGTCATGCGCACTGCCTTGTACATGATGGTGTTGTACGATCGAGCCCGTGTGGGCCCCACCACAAAAACTTCGAACGAAATCTCTATCATATGTTTGTTCCGGCTTATTTTGCAAGCCAATCCTTTGTTTTGTTTTTCTGTTGTGTTATTCGAGTTGCTTCAATGTCAATTGTGTTTCCATACCTTTCCTAAGCGGTATTCTCATATATCTATGTGAATACTAATCCTTCTTGATCTTCGAGTTTGCCATCCCAATTTCTTCTGAACCGGTGTGTCTCTCTTCAAGTGGATCCGATCTTTTCAACATCCGCAAGATCAATTATCAGTTCTTCTCAACGGTGCTCATTTCATCCGTCCCAAGATGCCTTTGTTTTCCCGTCCTCCCACCCTTTTCCTTCAAGGACTCAGATCTCTTAATCGAGTATCCTTTTATTGATGGGAAGTCTCTCCTTTCTTTTCTGTCAATGTTTCTTACCCAGTGGTTCTCATGAAGATGTTCTACTAGTTCATCATTCCTCGTTTCTTTTATCTTCTCCGGTGGATTCAATTCAAGCTTCGGTGTTGAACTTATTCCTTTCATTTGTCCAATGTTTCTCCATGCCGATGCACCTCTTAATCTTTCACCTCTCGCTATTCAATTGTTCTGGAGTGCTGAAGATATCTCGGAAGATTCGTGTTTTCATTCCTAAACCATTCAAGCTATTTCGAGGTTGTTATCTCATCCAAGCCATTTTATTCAACTGGTGCAATCTCTCTTTTAAATCCTTCAACATTGTTTCTTTTCAGTGGGCCCTAACCCACATGTCTTTTTCCAGGATCTTACCTGACTCTTCTTATTTTCCTTGACCTATCCTCGAATTTCTTTTCGAAGTTTGACGTAAGAATGAATTATCATCAGTCATATGTATTTCTCCAAGATCTTTCAAATTCTTTCATCATTGGTTCAACCTTTCTAATTTTTCATTCCAGAGTGCCTCAAAAATTCATGGTGGTGTTTCTCATCGTCATTCTCTGCATTTGAAGACCGAAGAAGAGTTTCTCTTAAATCTTGCCCCATTATCTTCAAAGATTCGTGGTTCTAGTTTGGGGTCATCCTCTCATAATTGTTTTCGATTGTGAGAATTCTTTTCACCCATCTGGAGTATTCAGGAGTCTTTTCAGTTTGATTCTCCAGAGACCATCATTTCAGATTTATTCATTCTCAGCTTGTAGCTCTCGTTCTCCAAAATCATATCGGTGCACCATTCAAGTATTCTCTTATCAGCTCGTGATCTCTTCTTCACTTGTATCTAAATCCCCTCAAGTATCTTCATTCGTTCTCTAATTCTTCCCAGTGTTTTCTTTATTTTTTCTTCGTTATTTTTCAATTCTTACGGTGGTTTGTTCAAGTTTCTTCTTCCTTCGTTTTTATATCAATTCATTCATTGTTTCCAAGTACTATTGGTGGTTCTTTGAAGGCCTCTTCAGGTTGGTGCTATATCTATCTTAATCATTTCTATGAGAATAAGTAGTATGTCAAATCCGTTACTTGTCATCAATTTAAATTGGTGAAGGATAAGCATAATATAATTCTTATTCTTGTTTCATCGAGTACATTCAATTCCTTATTCCAGAGGCTCATCAAATTCTTGATTTCATTTGTTCATCTTTCTTTTCCGGAGTTCCAGGTCTTCCGCATTATCTCGTCATGAGCCTCCATCTAAATCATCGCAAGGCTTCACCTCGTGTTTTCAACTTCTCTTTCTTTATATCATCCTTTTTTTACCGGAGTTCTTCATGGAGGCACTACATGGTGGTTCATCAAGGATTCCTTTCATTCTTCAGTTGTTCGTCAAGATTTCCCTTGAAGTTTTGATCTGCCAAGTTATACTCTAAATTAAACATGGAGTTTAACACATGTATTGTTTTGAGGAGTTCAAGTTCTCTTCATCTTGCATTTCGAAGTGCAATTCTTTCTATCTTATCTCTTGCGGTGGTGTTATGTCATTCTTGACAATTTCTTTTGTGTTTCATGATTCGCAAGTTGTCAAGAATGAGATAGTTAAACCCATCAATTTCTTCGATCATGAGCTCTTCTCAACCCATCATTCTCTTCATTGGATTTATCTTGGGTTATATTTCACCTAAAGCTTTCCCTAAGGATTGTTGCTATTTATGGTGCTTATAAATGATCCAAGTTCTTCATTTATCCTACCGGTGAAATAAGCTTCTCGTCTCCTTGTTGACATCAATACAATCTATTATTTCATTAGTGGCAGAATTTCACCTCATAGTTTTGAGATGTTCTCCATAAGCCCACTACAAGCTTGTTCTTTTCGTTGTTGGTTTTCGAACAACTCTGTCATAACCTTCTTTGAAGGGTGCTTTCCAAGATCATTTGTGAGAGAAGATGCCTTTTTCTTCTCCATTCTTTTATTCCAATGATATATTTTTATTCTTCCTTCCGGAGGCATTGTGATGTTGCTCTTTTCATCATCATCTCGATTGCGAGGATCGTGTTCTTTTCGTGCTTATCCATTTAATCGGAGTGTCGTGCCCTCTTTTCAAGTTCTTCCCATTCTGTCAAGTTTTTGCATCCCTTCTCAACCGGAGTGATGTCTGAAATCTTTTCTTACCCCTGGTACCATTCTTTTAATTGTTCCGGAGGCAGTGTGTTGTTGATCTCATCAAGTATCCTCTCATCTTGTCAAGTTCATGTTGAATTCCTTCCATTTCCAGTCAGAGTGCTGTCCAGATTATATCATTCTTATTCCTTCTCTATCTTGTTTAACCGGAGTGTTGTGTCTATCATTCCTATTCTAACCGGAGTCTCATCCAAGTGCTATAATTTTTCCAAGTTCATATTCTATGCCTTCCTTTTTCAACCGGAGTGTTGTCGTAATTGATCCTTATAATTCCTTGTACATCTCGTTTCTACCAGAGTGCTTGCATGTACTTCTTGTCCATTGCAACCCTTTTCTCATGTCTTTCAACCTACATGGTTCTCGTGATATTCCTTGTTCCTCTTTTCTAATGGAGGTTTTCAACTTGGTTCATCTTCGTTGTATTCTTTCTTTCAAATTTGTTCAACCTCTCAAGGTTCGTGGTTTCACTCGTTTGTCAAAGAAGCAACTTTGTTTTACCTTTTCTCGTCCTCTTCCGTTTCCCTTCGATGCCATCCTAGATCTCGGGACGAGATCCTCTCGTAGTGGTGGAGTGTTGTGACGCCCCGAGACCGATGCGCCAGGTGTCTTCCAGTTATTCGCTGTCTTTGCCATGTCATTTGCTTGCGTGTTGCATCTTGCCATGTCATCATCCGCATTGCATCTGCATGTTTTCGAAACTTGCATCCGTCCTGGTCTCCTCGTTCCTTCTGTTGTCCGTTCAGAGCCCAGTCACTTGCACACGCCCGCGGCATGTCCGAAATAGTATTTTATAAGTGGCCAAAAAATGTTCTCGGAATGGGTTGAAAGTTGACAAGCGGTGTTGTTATAGTGTAGATAGGCCGCTTGCCAAGTTTCATCGCATTCGGAGTCCGTTTGACGCCCCAACGAATAACTATAGCGGCATTATAGACGGTCTATCATCAGACGTTTTCGGTCTCCGGAAGCAGTCACCGGGTCTCTCTCTCTCTTCTCTTCTCTCAGCCCAAAGCTTTCTGCATAGTACGCTATCAACCGCCAGGCCCCAAAACCCCTCCTTGAACAGTGCTTCGACACCCTCGTGTGCGCGTCCGAAACTGTCCTGAACCCGACCCGGATAGTCATCACTGTTGGGTCCGGAACATCCCCAAACATCTACAAAATATCATCGTTTTATTTATTGTACTCCTTAGCATATTTATTCTCCTCCGTCGGATTTTGATCCGATGATCCAAATCCCTCTCCTTTCACCTACATGCTATATATAGCCCCTAACCCTAAATTCTAGGGACCTTGTCCCATCCATCCCATCCCCACGCCGCTGCCACTCTCCTTGTTTTCAGCGTTGGACCAACCAGCCGCCCTCCTTGTTTTCCCCCGATCCAATCCACCAACCAGCGCTCCCCCATGTCCCTCCTCGATCCTGAGCGCAGTCACTTGCAAGGCCACCGCCACCTCACCTCCCTTCTCCTCGCTGATGGCTCCGCTCGAGCTGGAGCACGCGAACAGCAGCAGCAACCGAGGCCTCCCTGCTCCTGCCTCCTCCTCCCGTCCTCTTCTTCGCCTTTCCCTCTCTCTAATCCCTCTCCCTCCCAGGTACTCCGTCACCATGGATGCCCGACGTTGCTTCGTCCTGGAATGGATCCTCGCGCCCGAGCTCTGCATCAACCCCGCGTCACCGGAGTCAAGCCACCGCTAGCCTCCGCATCGAGCTTTGCCTCCAGAGATCCGTGCCCTGCCTTCCATTCCCGCACCACGACGCCCCTCCTCCGGCTCGACCCCGTTCGCCGAGCTCCCTGCCGCGCCGGAGTCCCGCCGCTTCCTTTCCCTGCAACGCCGCTAGGTCTCGTTGCCGGAGTCCCGTGCATCGTCGCGTCAGTTGACCGGGGCCGCTGATGCGCCTTCCTTTCGAGGGAGATGAGTGTCGCGACTTGGAGCCTGCATCCCTCCCTTGCGTTGACTGCGGCCTCGATCCGAGTCAACGTGGATGAGCGCCAGGACCCAGCTTCCCCTGCCTCGCCCATGGGCCTCCTACTCGTTCGGCTCAGCCAGATCTGGCCGTTGGGTGAGCAGCCTCCCAACCTTTTCCACTGTTGGGCCAGCCTTTGTTTCGGCCCAACGCATGTTTTTTTCTGAACGTTTTAGCTAATTATTCCAGAGTTTCCAATTTTACAGAAGAACCCTCCTATTTCATGCATTTAATAACTCACAAACGATGCATCTTTTTAAATAAATTATATATGAAAAATGCTTAGAATTGTGTCTAGATTCATAATCTCCAACTTTCACGCATGTTTAAAATGTTGTTTGCATATATTTTGCCTATTGCCATGTTAAAATGATTTAATTCATAACTAAATAACCGTAGCTCGGTTTTCAATAAACTTTATATGTAAATGGGGGTAGAAAGATGCCTAGTTTAACATGGTGCACTCATCTAGCATGTTTAACAATTCTAAAATTATGTTTAGGGAAGAACAGTACCAAATCCATAAATATGCACATGAGGATTTTCCGGACTTGTTGCTTGTTGTTCCGGCCTCATTTAAATTTGCCTAGATAGGTAGTTTTATTATGCTTCACCCTCTTGCCATGTTAATCAACATTTAATATTGTTGGGTACCTAAACAAGAGAGAACTAAATAACTCATGTGGTGTTCCGTCAATATGCAACTCGTTGCATATTGAGCTCCACTTAATTTGTAGGATTGCTTGTGCACTTTGCCATGCCATGCTTCGTTAAACCGGACATGCATCATACTTGGTTGTGCATCATGCGATGATTATGTGATGGTTATTTACTTTGTTGTTTGCTTCTTTCTGGTGTTGCCTCTTCGGGTTAGTTTTGATAACATCGCGTTTGTGAGGATCCGCTCGACTACGTCCGTTTGTCTTCTTCATGGACTCGTTCTTCTTCCTTGCGGGATCTCAGGCAAGATGACCATACCCTCAAAATCACTTATATCTTTGCTTGCTAGTTGCTCGCTCTATTGCTATGCCACGATAGCTAACACTTGCTTTATCATGCCTCCCATATTGCCATGTCAAGCCTCTAACCCACCTTTCCTAGCAAACTGTTGTTTGGCTATGTTACCGCTTTTGCTCAGCCCCTCTTATAGTGTTGCGAGTTGTAGGTGAAGATGAAGTTTGTTCCATGTTGGAACATGGTTATTGTTGGGATATCACAATATCTCTTATTTAATTAATGCAACTATATACTTGGTAAAGGGTGGAAGGCTCGGCCTTATGCCTGGTGTTTTGTTCCACTCTTGCCGCCCTAGTTTCCGTCATACTAGTGTTATGTTCCTTGATTTTGCATCCCTTACGCGGTTGGGTGTTATGGGGACCCCTTGACAGTTCGCTTTGAATAAAACTCCTCCAGCAAGGCCCAACCTTGGTTTTACCTTTTGCCTCACCACCACCTACTTTTTCCCTTGGGAGTCGCTCTCCCGAGGGTCATCTTTATTTTAAGCCCCCCGGGCCAGTGCTTGTCTAAGTGTTGGTCCGAACCGAGTATACTGCGGGGCCACCTCGGGGAAACTTGAGGTTTGGTTTTACTCGTAGGATGTCTCATCCGGTGTTGTCCTGAGAACGAGATATGTGCAGATCCTATCGGGATGTCGGCGCATCGTACGGTCTTGCTGGTCTTGTTTTACCATTGTCGAAATATCTTGTAACCGGGATTCCGAGTCTGATCGGGTCGTCCTGGGAGAAGGAATATCCTTCGTTGACCGTGAGAGCTTGTGATGGGATAAGTTGGGACACCCCTGCAGGGTTTTGAACTTTTGAAAGCCGTGCCCGCGGTTATGGGCAGATGGGAATTTGTTAATGTCCAGTTGTAGAGAACTTGACACTTAACTTAATTAAAATGCATCAATCGTGTGTGTAGCTGTGACGGTCTCTTTCCGGCGGAGTCTGGGAAGTGAACACGGTTCTTGTGTTATGCTTGGACGTAAGTAGTTTCAGGATCACTTCTTGATCACTTCTAGTTCACGACCATTGCTTTGCTTCTCTTCTTGCTCTTATTTGCGTATGTTAGCCACCATATATGCTAGTGCTTGCTGCAGCTCCATCTCATTACCCCTCTCCTACCCATAAGCTTAAATAGTCTTGATCTCGTGGGTGTGAGATTGCTGAGTCCTCGTGACTCACAGATACTTCCAAATGGTCGCAGGTGCCGATGATACAGTGCATGTGACGCAATCGAGCTCAAGGAGGAGCTCGATGAAGATCGTGTTTGTTGTGTTGTTTCGTTGCCAGCTGGTCAGTAGTGGAGCCTAGTCAGGGGGATCGGGGATCTAGCATTAGGGGTGGTCTTCTTTTATTTTGGTTCCGTAGTCAGACCTTGATTGTATTCTGGATGATGTAATGCTATATTTATGTATTGTGTGAAGTTGCGATTGTAAGCCAACTCTTTATCCCTTTCATTTCAGTACATGGGATGTGTAAAGATTACCCCTCTCGCGACATGCCTACTATGCGGTTATGCCTCTAAGTCGTGCTCTGACACGTGGGAGATATAGCCGCATCATGGGTGTTACACAAGGTTATCAATCCAGTAGGAGAACCACACAAGACCTCGTGAACAACACCTACACACAAAAGAACAAATACTTGCACCCAATGCAAACAAGAGGTTGTCAATCCCTTGGCAGTTAATTGCAAGAATGAAATCTCGTAGTGATAGACAGATGAACAAAAACACAAAATAAAATAATGGTAAATAAACTGTAGCAAGATATTTTTGGTTTTTCATATATGATAAAGATAGACCCGGAGGCCATAGTTTTCACTAGAGACTTCTCTCTCGAACAAAAAACATATGGCGGGTAAACAAATTACTGTTGGACAATTGATAGAAAAGCGCATAGTTATGATGATATTCAAGGCAATGATCATATATATAGGCATCACATCCAAGACAAGTAGACCAACCCCTGCCTACATCTACTACATTACTCCACACACGACCGCTATCCAACATGCATTAGAGTATTATGTTCATAAAGAACGGAGTAACACCTTAAGCAAGATGACATGATGTAGACAAAGTAAACCGAATCAATATGAATAAACCCCATCCTTTTATCCTTAATGACAATGATACAAATACGTGTTATGTCCCTTTCCGCCACTGGGATTGAGCATCACAAGATCGAGCCCATCACAAAGTACCTCTCCCATTGCAAGATAAATCAATCTAGTTGGCCAAATCAAACGGATAGATCAGAGAGAAATACAAAGCTATAATAATCATGCATATAAGAATTCAGAAAAGGCTCAAATAATACTCATGAATAATCTGATCATAAACCCACAATTCATCGGATCCCAACAAACACACCGCAAAAAAAGGATTACATCGAATAGATCCCCAAGAACATCGAGGAGAACATTGCATTAAAGATCAGAGAGAGAGAGAGAGAAGACATCTAGCTACTAGCTATTGACCCGTAAGTCTGTGGTAAACTACTCACACATCATCCGAGGGGCAGCAAGGTTGATGTAGACTGTAGAGGCCCTCCCTGATTGATTCCACCTCCGGCAGAGTACCGGAAAAGGTCTCCAGATGGGATATCTGAAGAACAAAAACTTGCGGCGGCAAAAAAAGAATTTTGGGTGGCTCTCTAATGTATTGGGAATATTTGGGAAGTTATAGAGTTGGAATTAGGTCAAGAGGTGTCACGAGGGGCCCACAATCCTGGGGGCGCGTTGATACGCCTCCATTGTATCTATAATTTATGAAGTATTCTTGCCATGTTTACAACAATTTTATATGGTTTTGGTGCACTTTTATATGAATTTTATATGATTTTCATGGACTAACATATTGGCCTAGTGCCCAGTGCCAGTTGTTGTTTTCTGATTGTTTTTGGTTTTCCATAAAATCCATATCAAATGAAGTCCAAATGCAGCGAAACTTTTTGACGATTTTTTCTGGAAGAAAAGAGACCTAGATAGCTTCGGGGGAGTACCAGAAGACCCACGGGAGCCCCATAAGCCACCTGGGCACGCCAAGGGGGGTGGCCGCACCTAGGTAGCTTGTGGGGCCCCTGTGGGCCCTCTTCACGTGAATCCAATGCCAAAAATTCATATAAATATAGAAACCCCCAGAATAACCCTAGAACTTTGACACCACCGTCGCAAGCCTCTGTACCAAAGAGATCCCATCTGGAGCCATGTTCCGGCACCCTGCCGGAGGGGGAAATCATCATCAGGGGCCATCTTCATAATCCTGGCGGTCTCCATGACAAGGAGGCAGTAGTTCACCCTCGGGGCTGAGGGTATGCACCAGTAGCTATGTGTTTGATCGCTCTCTCGTGTTCTTGATTTGGCATGATCTTGATGTACCACAAGCTTTGTTAATATAGTTGGACATATGGTGTTTCCCCCCTCTATCTTGTTGTGATGAATTGAGTTTTTAACTTTGAGGTTTTACTATTATCGGATTGAATACTTGTTGGATTTGAGAACACTTGATGTATGTCTTGCATATGAATACCCATGGTGACAATGCAATATTATATTGGTTCAATTGATGTATATTTTGGCACTCAACTCACGGATTCCCAAGGTGACATTGGGGTAATCTATGCATAGGGGTTGATGCATGTTTTTGTCCTACTTTCTCCGGTAGAAACCTTGGGGCACTCTTTGAAGTTCTTTGTGTTGGGTTGAATATATTGAATCTAGAGTTGTTTGATGTGCTAATCTGTGATAAAAATAATCGTGGATAGGTCCCTAGCCGAAAATAAAATAAAAAGAAAAGACTAACGAACGAACGTTCGCTGTCTGATCCTAACCAACAAAAAGCGTTCGTAAAAATGAACGAACGGCGGATGTCCGCCGAATAACTGAACCGAGATAAGCGAACCTATAAAAAACACAACTAGGTTTTTTTAAAAAAACCAATCGGTTTTTACCTAAATCAAAAAAACCAAAGACGGATTCGGCGAACGGCGGCGGCGGCTTCGGCGTGCGGCGCGGCAACGAGCGGCGCGGGCAAACGGCGTAGGCGGCGGCGGCGCGGGTGGCATGCACGGCGGTGGCGACACTAGGGTTAGGGTTTGCGGGGCAGGGCGGCTTGGTGGGCTGGGGCGGCCTTGGGCGGCGGCTTAGAAAGCCTGCCCGGCAGGAGACCGGGTCGGTCACGGCCCGTTTAGGTCGGTTGACTTAAAAAAACAGATTCCACCAAAAAAATTCTAAAAAATTAAATAAAAATCTAAAAATGCCAAAACAAATTTTCACCGTATAAATATAATACTTAGAACAAAGTGAACATTTTCTTGGCCTAAAAATGCAATTTTGAAAATGCATTTTTTTCTAATTCAAATAAAATAGCAATAAAAATCGAAAAAAAAATTATTTGATTTTAATATTTTTCCTCCAATACTTCATTTATTTTGGAGAAGTCATATTATCTCCTCTCATATAGTTTTTAATATGAAATATTTTCGGAGGGAAAAATAATTAAAACCGAAATGATCCTTGTTTCGATATTTGAGAAAATTCAAATATGAAAACGGTGAAATCCCCAACTTTCTCCGTGGGTCCTTGAGTTGCTTAGAATTTGGAGGATCGCAAAACAAAATGCATAAAATATGATATGCATGGATGACCTATGTATACCATTCCAAATTGGAAATTTGGGATGTTACAATCTCAATCATTATCTGGTTCTTTTGCATTGGTTTGTTGAGAGTCTTCATGAACATTAGCATTATCTCTCTCATTATCATTAGGTGAGTGTTCATTACCAGACCGAGTTTCAGCATCGGAGATAGAAATTTCATTATCATTATTAGGAGGTTTTTCTATTTCAGGTTCACTAGAGGTGTGCAAAGTCCTATCATTTTTCTTTTTCTTCCTAGAAGGACTAGGTGCACTAATGTTAGCTCTTTTTGAATCTTGTTCAATTCTTTTAGGGTGTCCCTCAGGTAAAGTGGTTCTTGAGTCATTTTACCTCCTCTAGTTGCAACTCTAACAGCAAAGTCATGCATATTATGATTCATTTCATCAAACAATTCTCTTTGTGCTTTAGCAACTTGTTCTAATAGAGTTTGAACCATAGAAGCATGTTTTTCAACACCTCTAACATCATTTGAGATTCTAAATAAAAAGTCACTCAAGCGAGAAATCATATCAGAATTATGTTTCAATTGTTTCATAACATTTGCATTAAAGTGATCTTGTTTTCTAATGTAGTTTTCAAACTCATAAAGGCATTGACTATGATGCATATTGTGAGGATTATCATTATCATTAAACTTCATAAGAGAAATTACCTCTACCACCTCAGGCAGTGGTGGTGTATTAAGCCCCAACATTTCTTCAATAGGAGGTAAATTTTTAACATCCTCGGCTTTAATACCTTTTTCCTTCATAGATTTCTTTGCCTCTTGCATATCTTCAGGACTAAGATAAAATATACCCCTCTTCTTCGGAGTGGGTTTAGCCGGTGGTTTAGGAAGAGTCCAATCATCATAATTTTTCAATATGTTATTCAATAATTCTTCAGCTTGAGCAATAGTTCGTTCCCTTGAAACACAACCAATACAACTATCTAGGAAGTCCCTAGAAGCATCGGTTAGTCCATTATAGAAGATATCAAGTATTTCATTTTTCTTAAGAGGATGATCAGGCAAAGCATTAAGTAACTAGCAAAGCCTCCCCCAAGCTTGTGGGAGACTCTCTTCTTTAGTTTGAGAAAAGTTAAATATTTCCTGTAAGGTAGCTTGTTTCATATAAGCAGAAAAATATTTTTCAGAGAAGTAATAAACCATATCCTGGGGACTACGCACACAACCAGGAGCAAGAATATTGTACCAAGCTTTAGCATCACCCTTTAATGAGAAAGGAAATAATTTGAGAATAAAGTAATAGCGGGTTTTCTCATCATGAGTAAAGAGGGTGGTTATGTCATTCAACTTAGTAAGATGTGCCACAACAGTTTCAGTTTCATAACCATGGAAAGGATCAGATTCAACCAGAGTATTTAGCTCTGGGTCGACAGAGAATTCATAATCCTTATCATCAATAAAGATAGGTGAAGTAGCAAACTTAGGATCACATTTCATTCTAGCATTGAGAGATTATTCTTTATACTTGCGTAATAATTTCTCTAGATCATCTCTATCACTGCAAGCAAGAATATCTCTAGTCGTGTCTTCACTCATAACATAACCTTTCGGTACCTTAGGCAATTCATATATAGGAAGGCTAGTTCTAGCAGGTGTCTCAGGAGATTCAGTTTCAAGCTCATCATCAGATTTAACAACATCATGTTGTATTACTCTAGCAATTTGTTTATCAAGAAATTCACCAAGTGGCACATCATCATTATCAAGCAAGGTACTAGCATCATCATAAGCATCATTCATAGTAGAAGTAGCATCATCAATAACTTGCGACATATCAGAATTAATAGCATGTGGTGGTGTTGCAAGTTTACTCATAACAGAAGGTGAATCTAAAGCAGAACTGGATGGCAGTTCCTTACCTCCCCTCGTCCTTGAGGGAAATATCTTAGTCTTTGGATCCTTCAGATTCTTCATAGTGATAATATGATAATAATCCCAAGTGACTCAACAAATATAGCTATGCTCCCCGGCAATGGCGCCCGAAAAAGGTCTTGATAACGCACAAGTATAGGGGATCGCAACAGTTTTCGAGGGTAAAGTATTTAACCCAAATTTATAGATTTGACACAAGGGGAGCCAAAGAATATTTGAAGGTATTAGCAGCTGAGTTTTCAATTCAACCACACCTAGAGATTAATTATCTGCAGCAAAGTGATTAGTAGCAAAGTAGTTTGATAGTTTTGATAGTAGTGACAGCAGCAACGGTAACAGTAACAGTGATAGCAGTAATTTGTAGCAAGTGTAATAGTGATGATAGCAATAGTAACACAGTAAGATCAATAAGGATAAATTCGTAGGCATTGGATCGGTGACTTGTTGGATGATATTCGTCATGTCACAGCTATAACCTAGGGCGATACGGCACTAGCTCTAGTTCATCGATATAATGTAGGCATGTATTCTGTAAATACTCATACATGCTTTATTAAAAGAACTTGCATGACATCTTTTGTCCTACCCTCCCGTGGCAGAGGGGTCCATATTGGAAACTAAGGGATATTAAGGCCTCCTTTTACTAGAGAACCGGAACAAAGAATTAACACATAATGAATACATGAACTCCTCAAACTACGGTCATCATCGGGAGTGGGCCCGGTTGTTGTCACTCCGGGGTTGCCGGATCATAACCGTAGTAGGTGACTATAACTTGCAAGATTGGATCTAAAACATGGATATAATGATGAATTCATAAACGGCTCAGATCTGAAATCATGGCACCCGGGCCCAAAGTGTCAAGCATTAAGCATGGCAAAGTCATATCAACATCAATCTAAGAACATAATGGATACTAGGGATCAGGCCCTAACAAAACTAACTCGATTACATGATGAATCTCATCCAACTCCTCACCGACGCGCGAGCCTACGAAGGAATTACTCGCTCCCGGTGGGGAGCATCATGGAATTGGCGACGGAGATGGGTTGGTGATGACGAAGAACGAAGATCCCCTCTCCGGAGCCCCTAACGGACTCCAGATCTGCCCTTCCGAGGAAGAACAGGGACTGGCGCGACTCCGTCTCGTGGATCGCGATAATTCTTTCTCCCTGATTTTTTTTGGAAATATGTGAATTTATAGTATTAGGGGGGTCGTCGACGGGGCCACCAGGTGGGTACAACCCACCTGGGCGCGCCAGGAGAGGGGCGCACCCTGGTGGGTTGTGCCCACCCTGGGGCCCCTCTCCGGTGGGTCTTGGCTCCAAAAATTCTTATTATTGATGACAAAAATCCTCGCAATGTTTCATCCCATTACAAATTAGAGTCCAAAACAAGAGGAAAAGCGCGAGAAAAAGTAGATACGTTGAAGACGTATCAGGTATCAAGCATATATCATAAAATTCAGTAAGCCGTATCTGATGGGGTTCAGCGTATAAATTAAACTGCACTTCAGGGGGGTTATTCCTAGGAAGGAAATTAGAACTTTGCACAGAGGAGTTTGTGAGGAGATGATACTGTTCACATTCAGCTACGATGAAGTCAGTGAGGCCGGCATTAGCAGCATATTGTGTATACTCCTGAAGGATTCTGGCCCCTTCCATGAAATGGTTATGCGGCCATTCACACGGCCGTAGCTCCGCCATTCTCCGTGTATGGAGATCATTGTCAGATGACTCCCCAATCACTCCCATGGAGTTCTTCTTGGAAGCAAACTTCCTAAAGATACTCATGTTTTTCCTATGAACAAAAGTTCTGAAATTTTTTGTCCATAAAATTTTCTCAATAAAACTTTATAAGATTGGTAGAAACTACTCATAGGGATGCATAGAGGCCATAGCAAGCATTCAAACTACTTAAATCTCTAAGAATTCAACATGCAAGCTCAGCTACAACAGCACCAAGAGTAGATAATTATTCAAAATATAAACCACTAAAGAAAATACTAATTGGACAAACGGAGGAGTCACATACCATGCAAGAATCCTCCGAAACAGTTTCAGAAACGGAGCTTCGATCAAAGAGATCGAAATCCACGGGTTTGAGAGCAAGAACACGAGAGAGAGAGAGAGAGAGAGAGAGAGAGAGAGCAATGGTGATTTTTTTCTGGAGTTAGGTGGTGATGTGGGATGAAGAGATAAGTGAGGGAGGCCACGTGGGGACCACAACCCACAAGGGCGCGCCTGGGGGTGCTGGCGCACCCAGGTGGGTTGTGCCCACCTGGTGCACCTCCCTCTGATATTATTTGCACCAAAAATTCTTAAATATTCAGAAAAATCGTATTAAATTTTCAGAGGATTCTAAGAACTTTAATTTTTGGGTCATTTTTCATTCCACAGTAAATTTAGAAAATAGATAAAACATGGCATTTTATTTTATTTAACTAACAAAAACATAAAACAAAAGGTAGGGACAGAAGGTAGTGCCTACTAAATTCATCAACTTCATACCTCTAAAAAATGATCCATTAATAAGGTTGATCAAGTCTTATTAACAACCACTTTCGATTAGCATGAAACCGAAGAACTTTCGTAAATCACTAAGTTACCTATGAATGTCCCCAACAATAAGCATTTCATATTTCTTTTTCACAGTAGGTAGAGGTACTTGGAAACTTCCAATAGTGATTGTCGGAGATTTTTCAATAACATTAATACCATTCACTTGGAATTGTTTCCTCGGAAAGTGCACTGTATGCTCATTACCATTGATATGAAAAGTGACCTAGCTTTTATTGCAATCAATAACAGCCCCTGCAGTATCCAAGAAGGGTCTACCAAGGATAATCGACATGTTGTCGTCCTCGGGCATCTCAAGTATAACAAAGTCAGTCAAAATAGTAACATTAGCAACAACAACGGGCACATCTTCAAAAATATCGATAGGTATGGCAGTTGATTTGTCAGACATTTGCAAAGATATTTCGGTAGGTGTGAGTTTATTCAAATCAAGTCTTTTACATAAAGAGAAAGGCATAACACTAACACCAGCTCCCAAATCACATAAAGCAGTTTTCAAATAATTTCTTTTGTTGAAGCAAGGCATAGTTGGTATTGCCGGATCTCCAAGTTTTTTAGGTACTCCATCCTTAAAAGTATAATTAGCAAGCATGGTGGAGATTTCAGCTTCCGATATTTTTCTCTTATTGATGATGATGTCTTTCATGTACTTTGCATAAGGAGGCATTTTAAGGATATCAGTCAAGCGAGTACGCAAAAAGACTGGCATTAGCATTTTAGCAAAGCGTTCAAATTCTTTATCATCTTTCTTTTTAGTTGACTTAGGTGGAAAGGGGCATAGGTTTTTGAACCCACGATTCTCTTTCTTTATCGTGTTTTCTAGCAACAAAGTCTCTTTTATCATATCTTTTAATCTTGGGTTGTGGGTTATCAAGATCAACTATTGGGTCTATCTCAACATCGTTGTCAGGTTCTTTATTATTTGTTTGAGTGTCTTCATGAACCTCATCATTATATTTTTTATTATCAGAAGGTGAGTGTTCACTACCAGATTGAGTTTTGGTATCAGAGATAGAAACTTCATTATCATTATCAAGGGGTCTTTTTACTTCAGGTTCACTAGAGGTATGCAAAGTCCTACCATTTTTCTTCTTCGTTTTCTTTTCAGAAGGACTACATGTTGTTGGGAAACACAATATTTCAAAAAAAAACCTACGATCACACAAGATCTCTCTAGGAGATGCATAGCAACGAGAGGGGGAGAGTCTGTCTACATGTAATGATCCAACCTCAGACGGTCGAATCTCTGTGCATAAGTGTCATCCCTAGATCGGTAATGCTGACACACACAATACTTTGAAGGATTTATAACAGAGTAGCAATCACACACTTATTACATCGATAGTCTCAAAAGAGAACTTATTACAATAAATATGGCTTAAGGCCATCTAAATAAGATAATGGTGGAAGGCTTGGAAGATAAAGTGAGTCCATCAACTCCAACGGCATAGCTGAGTGCACGACAACGACCTAGCGCACCTTACTCTTCGTCTGAAAAGTCTGCAACATGATATGTTGCAGCCCGAAATGGGTCAGCACATGGAATATGCTGGCAAGATAACACATTAGGGCAATGAACAAGTAAAGTCTATCACTACATGCATATGAGGCTGGTGGAGGCTCTACGGTTATAATGTTTTGCAAAAAGCCAATTTTTTCCTACAACAAATGAATATATTTTATTTAACTATCATGGTAGTTGTTAAACATTGAGAAGGTTCCTCCAACTCAATCCCAATTAAACATTATTAATAACCCAACCAAATTAATTAATAGAATGATGAGATCAACATGATAATCCAAGATCGAGATACTCAAAATGTCCATAACCGGGGACACGGCTAACCATGATTAGTTTGTACATTCTGTAGAGGTTTGCGCACTTTTCCCCATAAGACTCGATCTCCTCCATTGGATTTCTCGCACTACATGGTGTTTGAGAAACAGATGACCGAGACACAGTCTTTCAGAAACATTAACTCTAACCCCGGGTAGACCGTACCAACCTACATCCCCTACATGTGCTAGCCTACCACTGGAAGAGGTTATGCAACTTACTCCACTATGCTAGAGCCCATAATAGCTTGTGGCTGCACACGGAAGTTTCTAGCATGAATAATCTTATGATCCCTTTGAGCCTGGGTGGCGAACCATAGGATGATCACATGGGTACTCCGGGATATCCTAGGACAACACTGGATTCTCCAGGTGCCCGCAACCAATCCACCCAGATGTGTATTTAAGTAGCCACCATAAGTTAACCATTAATTAACAATCTCACATCTATCATGGATACACTCAAACCCAATCCACGTCTACGAGCATAGCATGGATGTATAAGCATAACGTAGAAGTAACTCCCAGGGTTTGATAATAAAAGGGCAATACGTTCTACCTCATCATCTACTTCCCAAAACCCACATGTTAAGAGATCCTACTCATGCAATGTTTGAGGGTTGTAACAAATGCATAAAAACTGGGTAAGAAAAGAGTATGATCAAAGTGTTACTTGCCTTGCCGATGATCCGCAAAACCTAGTGACTCGTAGTAGCACGCTGCGCACTCCGGGAACTCTATCGAAAACAAACAATAGCATACATAAGCACTCAAGCATAGATGCATAGGTAAAACTTCAAATAAGAAGATCCAAACTGAAAGTTCAACTGAAGAGATTCAATTTGCAAAAAGAATCAATCGAATCGGAGCTACGGAACTGAAACTACGGTCAAAAGAACTTGGACTTCAAATCTGCTTGAAACCAAATTTTAAATTGTCAGAACCTTGTTCAAGTTGATTAAGTAGAAAGAGGGGTTCGAGACAAAGATTTTGGCGTTGGTTTCACTGGATTTGGACAAACAATTTAGAAATGGCGAGGGTTTGAAGATCAGGGGCTAATATGCGATAAAAGTAATCGCAAATAAGTCCCTGGCCGAAAAATAAAATGAAAAGAAAAGACTAACGAACGAACGTTCGCTGTCTGAACCTAACCGGCAAACAACGTTCATTAAAACGAATGAACGGACGAATGTCCGCTGAAAAGGTAAACCGGCGAAAAACCGATCTAAGAAAAAAAACTAGAGTTTTTTTTACCGAAAATAAACCAATGAGAACCGGCGAAAACCGGCGGGCAACAGGGGCGGTGGGCGGCGGCGGCGTGGATCACGAGGCGGGGCGAGGGTTTCGGGGGGGCGAGGTGGGGGGCGGCGAACTCCGGCGGGCAGCGGCGGTGGTGCGCGACAGCAGTAGCGCGGCGAGCGGCGACGTCGGCACGGATCGCGAGGCAGGGCTAGGGTTTCGGGGCCGCGGGGGCCGGCTGGCGACTTGGGCTGGGGGCCGGCCTCGGGCGGCTTGTAAGGCCTGGGCACGGACAGAGTCCGGCTCGAGCACGGCCCAAAAGGTCGGTTCGAAACATTTTTTTTCATATATAAAGTTCCGCCGAAAGAAAAATCCTAAACAAATAAAAAAAATCTAAAAATGCCAAAAATAATTTTCACCGTCTAAATAAAATATATAAAACTTAGTGAACATTTTCTTGGCCTAAAATGCAATTTTTTAAAAATGCACATTTTTCTAATTCAAATAAAATAGCAATAAAATCCAAATAAAATAATTTATTTGATTTTAACATTTTTCCTCCAATATTTCATTTATTCTGGAGAAGTCATATTATCTCCTCTCATATATTTTTAATATTGGAAATATTATTTGGAGAGAAAAATAATTAAAACAAAAGTGATCCACTTTTCAATATTTGAGAAAATTCAAATATGAAAATAATAAAATCCCCAACTCTCTCCGTGGTCCTTGAGTTGCTTAGGATTTTAGGATCACAAAACCAAAATGCAAATAAAATATGATATGCATATGATGACCTATGAATAACATTCTAAATTGAAAATTTGGGATGTTACACTATGTACCCTTGTAGACTGAAAGCAGAAGCATTTAGTAATGCAGTTGATGTAGTCGAACGTCTTCGTGATCCAACCAATCAAGTACTAAACGCACGGCACCTCCGCGATCTGCACACATTCAACTCGGTGACGTCCCTCGTACTCTTGATCCAGCTGAGGCCGAGGGAGAGTTCCGTCAGCACGACGGCGTGGTGACAGTGATGATGAAGTTACCAGCGCAGGGCTTCGCCTAAGCACTACGACAATATGACCAAGGTGTGTGACTGTGGAGGGGGGCACCGCACACGGCTAAAAGATCAACTTGTGTGTTCTAGGGGTGCCCCTGCCTCCGTATATAAAGGAGGGAGAGGGAGAGGCAGCCGACCACAGGGGGGCGCGCCAAGGTGTGGAGTCCTACTAGGACTCCCTAGTCCTAGTAGGATTCCACCTCCCACACGGAGTAGGAAAGGGGGAAGGGAGAAGGAGAAGGAAAGGGCGGGCCAGCCCCCTTCTACTAGTCCTAATCGGCCTCCTGCCCTAGGCGGGGCGCACCATCCCCTTGTGGGTTGGTGTGCTCCCCTCTTATGGCCCATAAGGCCCATAACTTCTCCCTTGTGGTTCCGGTAACCTCCCGGTACTCCGGAAAAATGCCCGAACCTCTCGGAACCATTCCGATGTCCAAATGCAACCTTCCAATATATGAATCTTTACCTCTCGACCATTTCGAGACTCCTCGTCATGTCCGTGATCTCATCCGGAACTCCGAACAAACGTCGGTTCATCAAATCACATAACTCATACTACAAATCGTCATCGAACATTAAGCGTGCGGACCCTACGGGTTCGAGAACTATGTAGACATGACCAAGACACATCTCTGGTCAATAACCAATAATGGAAACTAGATGCTCATATTGGCTCCTACATATTCTACGAAGATCTTTATCGGTCAAACCGCATAACAACATAAGTTGTTCCCTTTGTCATCGGCATGTTACTTTCCCGAGATTCGATCGTCGGTATCATCATACCTAGTTCAATCTCGCTACCTGCAAGTCTCTTTACTACTCCCGTAATGCATCATCCCATGACTAACTCAGTAGTCACATTGCTTGAAAGGCTTATAGTGATGTGCATTACCGAGAGGGCCCAGATATACCTCTTCGATATACGGAGTGACAAATGCTAATCTTGGTCTATGTCAACCCAACAAACACCTTCGGAGACACCTGTAGAGCATCTTTATAATCACCCAGTTATGTTGTGACGTTTGATAGCACACAAGGTGTTCCTCCGGTATTCGGGAGTTGCATAATCTCATAGTCAGAGGAACATGCATAAGTTATGAAGAAAGCAATATCAATAAAACTAAACGATCATAATGATAAGCTCTCGGATGGGTCTTGTCCATCACATCATTCTCTAATGATATGATCTCGTTCATTAAATGACAACACATGTCTATGGTTAGGAAACTTAACCATCTTTGATTAACGAGCTTGTCAAGTAGAGGCATACTAGGGACACTTAGTTTTGTCTACGTATTCACACATGTACTAAGTTTCCGGTTAATACAATTCTAGCATGAATAATAAGCATTTATCATGATATAAGGAAATATAAATAACAACTTTATCATTGCCTCCAGGGCATATTTCCTTCAGTCTCGCACTTGCACTAGAGTCAATAATCTAGTTCACATCATCATGTGATTTAACACCAATAGTTCACATCTCTATGTGACTAATACCCAAAAGGTTTACTAGAGTCAATAATCTAGTTCACATCGCTATGTGATTAATACCTTAAAAGTGATCATGTTTTTCTTGTGAGAGAAGTTTAGTCAACGGGTCTGCCACATTCAGATCCGTATGTATTTTGCAAATTTTCTATGTTTACAATGCTCTGCACGGAGCTACTCTAGCTAATCGCTCCCACTTTCAATATGTATCCAGATTGAGACTTAGAGTCATTCAGATTAGTGTCAAAGCTTGCATCGACGTAACCCTTTATGACGAACATTTTGTCACCTCCATAACCGAGAAACATGTCCTTATTCCATAAAGGATAATTTTGACCGTTGTCCAGTGATCCACTCCTGGATCACTATTGTACCCTCTTGCCAAACTCATGGTGAGGTACACAATAGGTCTGGTACACAACATAGCATACTTTATAGAACCTATGACTGAGGCATAGGGAATGACTTTCATTGTCTTTCTATTTTCTATCGTGGTCGGGTTTTGAGTCTTACTCAACTTCATAGCTTGCAACACAGGCAAGAACTCCTTCTTTGACTGTTCCATTTTGAACTACTTCAAAATCTTGTCAAGGTATGTACTTATTGAAAAATCTTATCAAGCATCTTGATCTATCTCTATAGATCTTGATGCTCAATATGTAAGCAGCTTCATCGAGGTCTTTCTTTGAAAAACTCCTTTCAAACACTCCTTTATGCTTTCTAGAAAATTCTACATCATTTCCGATCAACAATATGTCATTCACATATAATTATTAGAAATGTTGTAGTGCTCCCACTCACTTTCTTGTAAATACAGGCTTCATCGCAAGTCTTTATAAAATATATGCTTTGGTCAACTCATCAAAGCGATATTCCAACTCCGAGATGCTTGCACCAGTCCATAGATGGATCGCTGGAGTTTGCACACTTTGTTAGCACCTTTAGGATCGACAAAACCTTCTGGTTGCATCATATACAACTCTTCTTTAAGAAATCCATTATGGAATGCAGTTTTAACATCCATTTGCCAAATTTCTTAAAATGCGGCAACTGCTAACATGATTCGGACAGACTATTAAGCATCGATACGAGTGAGAAAATCTCATCGTAGTCAACACCTTGAACTTGTCAAAAAAACCTTTTGCGACAATTCGAGCTTTGTAGATAGTAACACTACTATCAGCGTCCGTCTTCCTCTTGAAGATCCATTTATTCTCAATGACTCATCGATCATTGGGCAAGTCAATCAAAGTCCATACTTTGTTCTCATACATCGATCCCATCTCAGATTTCATGGCCTCAAGCCATTTTGCGGAATCTGGGCTCATCATCGCTTCCTCATAGTTCGTAGGTTCGTCATGGTCTAGTAACATAACTTCCAGAATAGGATTACCATACCACTCTGGTGCGGACCGTACTCTGCTTGACTTATGAGGTTCGTTAGTAACTTGATCTGAAGTTACATGATCATCATCATTAGCTTCCTCACTAATTGGTGTAGTAGTCATAGGAACAGATTTCTGTGATGAATTACTTTCCAATAAGGGAGCAGGTATATTTACCTCATCAAGTTCTACTTTCCTCCCACTCACTTCTTTCGAGAGAAACTCCTTCTCTACACTACAAAAAAAGAAACATCCGTGACATTTTGGGCCGAACGAAAAAAAAATTTGTCATACATATGACACTTCTATGACGATAATTGTGACAAAACCCGGTATCATCATATATGTGGTGGGCTCCTACTTCTATGAAAAAAATCATGATAGAAAATGGGCTTTTCGTCCTGGGCGGGCCGGAGACGCAGCTGCATGACATTCTTTGCGCCGTCCATGACGGAAAAAACCATGGTAGAAGCGAGGGCGAGGAAAATTTTGGGGAGTTCCCGGTTACAGTGGGAGGTAGAGGGCCGAGCGATGCAGGTTTCTCTCGTACACGTACGCGCGCGTGTGTGAGGCATTGGCTCTAACTGAACCCGAGCGAGGCGTTGGGCTCTAACTGAACCCGAGCGATTGCACTGCAGGCTATGCGTTACTGAACCCGAGCGATCGATCGATGGCTGTTAACTGAACTCGATCGACCGATTCCTTCGCTATTGCTGCTAACTGAAGCCGATCGATGTTGCCTCTGGATGAACAGTGAGCGTTGCGGGGGGGGGGGGGGGGGAGGGTTGGATATACAGTTCCCGGTGGGGGTAGATGAACAGGACCCCGTGGTGTTGCCTCTGGATGAACAAGACCCCGATCGATCGAGCCGGTTGGGGCTGGATGAACAGGACCACCCCGTGGAGGGCTGGATGAACAGGACCACCCCGTGGAGGGCAGGATGAACAGTAGATGGTGGAGGGCAGGATGAACAGGAGCCCGTGGAGAGGGCTGGTTGAACAGTAGCCGGTGGAGTAGCGCGTGGTGGAGGCTGGATGAACAGGAGCTCGTGGATGAACAGGAGCAGGTGGAGGCTGGAGAAGGTCGACGGTGGATGAACAGTAGCTCGTGGAGGCTAGAGGGGGTCGACGGTGGAGATGAACAGTATCCCGTGGAGTCCCGTTTTGCGGTACGCCACACCCTTCCCAATGAACAGGACCCCTGATTCGACCGTAGCGCTCCAACACAAATCTGTTTCATCCGTTTTGCGGTACGCCACACCCCTCCCGATCAACATGACCCCCGTTTTGACCGTAGGAGGTCCGTTTCCTCCGTTTTGTTGTACGCCAGACCCCTCCCGATGAACAGGATCCCGTTTCGAACATGGCCGGTCAAACACAAGGCTGTTTCCTCCATTTTGCGGTACGCCAGGCCTCGTTTCCATCGCCTGTTCCGTCCAAGCCCTCCTGATGAACACGACCACGCATTCCGTTCCGACCCAGCCGGTTGGCTCCCACGCGTTCCGTTGCCTCCCCATGAACACGACGCATTCCGTTGCCTCCCCATGAACACGAAGATGACACTGTTTACCCGTTCCGACCCAGCCATGTCAACGAGCCCTCGCCGTACGTATGCGCGAGTAGGCGTTCGAGACCCCGCCCGTATGTACACATACGTGGCCGTATTTTCTTTCTTGTACCCTGGCCGCCTCTACTATGCCACGTGCGCGCCTCTACATCCACCAGTATATATGTACGTACACATTCGCGACCAGAATGACAACGCTACGTACGCTTCGACCAGGTGAGTCCCGACTGTCAGGCACTTCCTTGCGTGCGAAGATGTAGCTGGTGGGTCCCTGCAGTCAGGGGGGCGAAATACGGTGGCCCGTCCGGTGGGTCCTCGCTGTCAGGTGGAGGAATAATTATTTTGCACGTAATAAGGAGGCACTTCCTTGCTGCGGCCGTGGACCCAGCTGTCAGCCTCTCCACGTACAGTCCACGTCCGATGGAAGCCGTTCCTTGACCATGTTAACCACGCCGCGCCGAGAGCACCAGGGCGGTGGACGACGGCGAGGCCTAGGAAGGGGACGACGCGGAGCCGGAGAAGACGTGACAGTGGATGCCCACACGTAGAGGAGTACGAGGGCACTGGTTCGCTGTGGTGTGAGGCTGGCATCGCCGCAGAGTAACAGGGGGTGTGGGTGAGTAGAGGGATGGCCTGGCCAATGGTGGGAGTAGTAGGGGGCGGTGAGGCCTCCGCCGCATCGCAGCCGGCCACGGGAGGCAGGAGCACGAGGCACGACCGACGCTGGTTTGGGCGGCTGGAGCAAGAAGACCAGAGGTTGAAGAAGCACTATGGCCGTTGGATGGACATCGTACGGTCACTGGAGCTAGAATCGTGCATATTGACTAAGTTGACAAAACCCTCCGGCCCCGTCAACTTATTAGGCCCACAAGTCAGCCTGCCACTATACTGGGTCCCAACTAATAGGGGGAGTATTCATTTTTTTGTGCGTAATAAGGAGGCACTTCCTTGCGTGCGAAGATATAGCTGGTGGGTCCGAGCTGTCAGCGGCGGTAACGTTTTTTTGCGAAATAGAGGCCCTTTTCAGTGGGTCCCTGATGTCAGGTGGAGGAATCATTATTTTGCACGTAATAAGGAGGCATTTCCTTGCGTGCGGTCGTGGACCCAGCTGTCGGCCTCTCCACGTATAGTACACTTCAGATGCATGTCGGTTGTTGACCACGTTGACCATGCCGCGCCAAGAGCACCAGGGCGGTGGATGACGGCGAGGCCTAGGAAGAGAATGACACGGAGGCAGGGAAGACTCGGCAGTTGTTTCCCACGCGGAGGGGAGTACGACTGTACGAGGGTTTACTGGTTCGTCTGCCATCGCCGGGGAATAACATGTCACACCCTAGCTAGTCATGCATCAGAGTGTGTGCATCATGTTTAAAATTTCCTTTTAACTTGAAATGGGGATTGTGAAACCCTCAGAATCATTCCTGAAAATGATCCAAATAAAAATTTCTCCAAAAGGGTCCAAGAAAATGCTCATGTTGCTCTCTGAAAATATTGGACAGAGATAAAAATCAAACCAATATTTTTAAGAGCTCATAGGTATTTATTTTGGGCATTTGGAATTAATGCATAAATATTTGCATTGGAAATATATTAATTATATATATTAATATATGTCCAAATATTATGCCAATTATAAAGGAGCTCTGGAATAATATATCTAGCTCCTGCAAAAATTGGCATAAGGTAAATAAATGATTTAATATATTATTTAAATCAAAACAAATGTCAGAAATTAAAAAACAGAAAAATAAATAACAGGAGGAGCTTACCTGGGCTCCTCCACTGTGCGGCCCAGCCAGCTGGCCGGCCCAGCCAGCAGGCGGCCCAGCCCGCCTCCCTCCTCTGTCGTCTTCGTCCTCGACAGAGGGAGGGGAGTGTGGCCGGCGCGCGCGCGCGCCACCGCGCCACGCCACCTGCTCGGCTGCCTGCCTGCCCTCCCCTCCTTGCTCGATGCCCCAGACGACGCCACGCCTCCCCCCTGCTCTCTCTCACTCTCCCTCAGTTCCTCCCTCCTCTCCCTCGCTCTCTCTCCCACACGGCCGAACACCACCATCGTCGCCGTTCGCCATAGCAGCCGTCTCCGGCCACCCCTCGCTCCCCCGACTAGCCCAAAGGCTCCGCCTCGACCCCCTCTTCCTCCCCACCGCTCCACGGGTCTCCGGAAGCCCTGCATCGCCGCCTACGTCGCCGTTCCCCTCCTCGGCCACCGGAGGTCATCGCCGTCGATTCGCTGCACTCCGGCCGCCCCCGAGCCCGCTAACCATCCCTGCAGCTCCGCGGTGAGCCACCGATTCGATTCCCCCTTGCCCCGTCGTCCCTAGCCTTCTGTAGCTGCCGCCCCCTTGAGCTCCGAAGCTCGACGCCGCCGGCGATGTCGCCGTCGTGGCCACGGTCACCGTAGTGCCCAACCGAGCACACCATCATGCTCCACACCTCACTAGGAGCACGCAGCATGCACCAACGCCTCCCCAAACGCCCTGCAACGCCGATTCCGACCGCACCCGAACTCCGGCCACCGCTCACGAGCTCGTCGTCGACGGTACAGACCACCCCAGGCACGGCCACCACCACCATTCGACGCAAGGGAGCAAGGGCTCTCCAACGAGCCCAAGCACGGCCTCGCCCGTGCCCTGTAGCGCGATCCCGCATCGCGCCGCCATCTCGGGCCTCGCCGGTGTCATGTCGCCGGTGGGTTTGACCCACCTTGACCACGGCAGGAACCCCCCTGTGTCCCTGACAGGTGGGCCCAGCCCTGTAGCTAATTAGGATTAGCACTAACCGAATCAGTTAAACTAACTACCCCCCCTGACACTGACAGTGGGCCCCAGCGCCACTAATCCCTAATTAGGATTAATTTAATCCTGTTAAACCCCCCCTGTCACTGACGTGTGGCCCCCACACGTCAGGTTTGACCTCAGCCAGCCGCAGTTGACCACTGACGTCATGCTGGCGCAATATATATAATTCTGGATTTAATTTAAATCAGGAAATTCCAGAATATTATTTAAACTTCAAAAATTCATAACTTTTAATCTGTAACTCCAAATCAGACAAATTATATATGAAAAATGATCAGAAAAATCCAATCTATCCATCTGTACTATTTTCATGCATGATCAAACAAGTTAAATTGATGTTTTAAGCAGAACAAGGAAAAGCACTTTAAAAGGCCATGTTTGAGTTTGAAATTTGAATCTTTGATTCAAATTTGTTCAAACCCTTCTGGTTTTAGTTGCATTAGCCCAACACACTCATATTGCCATGTTTCATGCATGCATCATATTGTTGCCCATTGTTTGGTGATGGTTGTGTATCGGTGTCCTTTGCGACAGGTTCTGCCTCCGAGGAGTACCGTGATTACCCTAACGAAGAACCGTATCAGTGCATCGAACCATCAGGCAAGCAACCAACCATTTGATCATATCGATACAATCCCATGTTCTCGCTCCTGCTCTCTTTTACTGCATTAAGACAACGCGTTTCAAACTGCTGCGTGCTACGGTAGTTGAACCAATTTCCTCTGCATGACCTGTCATTGCCACAGTAACTAGATGAAACCCACTAGCATGTGTAGGAGTTGATTGAGCCATATGTATGTGTTGTTCCTACCTTGCTATGCCTGCTATGCTTAGAGTCGTGTCAGGTCTGGTTCATCTGGGTGATGGGCTAGAGTGAAATGATTATGTCGGTAATGAGAGTGGTGTGGTGAACACGATTTGGTAAAGGTATCGATGAGAGGCCATGTAGGAGTACATGGTGGGTTGTTTCATTGAAGCCGACCTTAAGCACTGAGATCTGTATGTGTGATTTAAGAATCAGCTACTACCATGCATTGGGCCCGAAACCAATGGACCCTCTCGGCTTCTTATTCACCCTAGTTCTCCGTCCAGGAGTTGCAAGTAGTTTCTGGTGTTTGTAGCCTACTGGAGGCCGTGGACAGCGCTGACCGTAGGGGTGGGCTGTGATGCGGTAGGTACGTGGCCGGGTGTACCGAATACCCGTTAGGTATCTTGGGAACCCTGTTCACATCGTTCGGGGCCGTATGGGAAACCTCGGCCGGACTCCCTGCGGATGGAACCTGAATAGGCGATAAACCTGGACTGGAGGCTTAGGTGATTAGGTAGGTCGTGGCCGACACCCACGTTGGGCCTCCGCTTGAAGGTTGCCGAGTACATGTCGTGTAAACGACGGTAAGTGGTGAGAGCGTGTATGAAGAAGTACACCCCTGCAGGGTTAACATGATCTATTCGAATAGCCGCGTCCGCGGTAAAGGACTACTTGGTTGCCTATACAGTTCATAGACAAGTAAATGGAAACTACTAAAAGCCTCAAGATAAGTGTGAGTGCCGAGGATGGCTCTTCCGTAGGAAGACGGAGGTGGATCCTCGGTAGTGTATTGGATTGGTGAGTAGTGGACTCGTGTGCGCAAAACCATTTCAAGTTGGAGTATCGTAGGATAGCCTAGCCAAGAGTCAAAGCTGGCTTGCTGCAATAACTCCACCAACCCTTCTTGATACTATGCATGTATGTAGGATCTGATGTAAGTCTTGCTGAGTACCTTTGTACTCATGTTGCTATAATTTACATTTTTACAGAAGACGCTGCAACCCCTTCTGATGGGTTCTATGTAGACGTTGACATCAACGAGTAGGCTAAAGACCCAGGTGGTGACCCTGAGCTTGTGAAGGACCATGTAGTATAGCTAGGCTTTCCAAGCCTCTTTTATTTTACTAGTTGTCTGTACTCAGACAAGTTACTTCCGCTGCTGGTTTGTATGACTGTATGACTTGAATGTTGGGTCGTGTGACCCGTACCTTTGTGTATGTTATGTATGGCTCTCTGAGCCTTAAATAAAGTACTTGTGTCGTAGAGTCATGTTGTGATGCTTCGTTGTATTTGCACATATCGAGCATATTGTGTGTATGATTGAAATGCTTGGTATGTGTGGGATCTGACTATCTAGTCGTTTATCTTTAGTAGCCTCTCTTACCGGGAAATGTCTCCTAGTGTTACCGCTGAGCCATGGTAGCTTGCTACTGCTCTGGAACACTTAGGCTGGCCGGCATGTGTCCTTCTTCGTTCCTGTGTCTGTCCCTTCGGGGAAATGTCACGCTTTGAGTACCGGAGTCCTGTTAGCCCGCTACAGCCCGGTTTACCGGAGTCCTGCTAGCCCAGTGCTACAGCCCGGACCCACTTGCTGATGACCGACACGTTCGAAGCTGGGTCATGGATGCCTGTCCCTGTAAGTCTGTGCCACTTTGGGTTTACGACTAGTCATGTCAGCCCGGGCTCTTTATCATATGGATGCTAGCGACACTATCATATACGTGAGCCAAAAGGCGCAAACGGTCCCGGGCAAAGGTAAGGCGACACCCGTGGGGATACCGTGCGTGAGGCCGCAAAGTGATATGAGGTGTTACCGGCTAGATCGATGTGACATCGAGTCGGGGTCCTGACAGCGTTGGTATCAGAGCCGGACTGCCTGTAGGTTCTTCAAGCCAAACTGGTCGATGTTGAGTCTAGAAATTCTTTAGTTATATGTAGGGGAATTGTTTGTGGGTTGGAACGTAAGGCTCTTTTTACTCCTCTATCTTATGACATTCTGATCTGAGTCAGTCTATTCTTCCACCGGGGGTTAAGGAATTAGGATCTATTCTCTCTATCAGGATCAACGACCTGTATGATCAGCTCGCTGGATCCTCAGTCTTCTCCAAGATGGATTTGAGGTTGGGCTACCATCAAATCAAAATCAGAAACGGGGACATTCCTAAGACGGCCTTTGTTACTCGTTATGGCCAATACGAGTACACCGTCATGTCCTTCGGTTTAACCAACGCTCCAGCCACTTTTTCTCGGTTAATGAACTCAATCTTCATGGAGTATTTGGATAAATTCGTCGTGGTTTACCTCGATGATATACTCATCTACTCCAAGAATGAGGAAGAACATGCCGAACATTTAAGGCTAGTGTTGAAGAAACTTCGAGAGCATCGCCTTTATGCCAAATTTTCTAAATGTGAATTCTGGTTGTCGGAAGTGACCTATCTGGGTCATGTAATATCTGGTAAAGGTATTGCTGTTAACCCTGAGCGAGTTCAAGCCGTCCTTAATTGGACTCCACCTGAATCGGTCAAGCAAGTTCGGAGTTTTCTAGGCTTAGCGAGCTATTGTCGTCGCTTTGTCGAGAACTTCTCCAAGGTTGCTAAACCTCTAACCGAACTCCTCAAGAAAGATAAGAAGTTCGAGTGGACTCCACAATGTGAGCACAGCTTTCAGGAACTGAAAAAACGCCTGACTTCTGCTCCCGTACTGGTACCGCCAGACTTCTCCAAAGACTTTGTTATCTACTGCGACGCCTCGCGACAAGGACTAGGTTGCATCCTTATGCAAGATCGACATGTAATTGCCTACGCTTCACGGCAATTGCACCCACATGAGGAGAATTATCCTACTCATGATCTAGAGCTTGCAGCCGTAGTCTATGCACTTAAGACCTGGCGACATTACCTCCTCGGTAATCGTTGCGAAATATTCACTGATCACCAAAGTCTGAAGTACATTTTCACCCAACCGGATCTGAATCTCAGGCAAAGACGTTGGGTTGAATTGATCACAGATTTCGATTTAGGAATAACCTACACCCCAGGGAAAGCCAACGTCATGGCTGATGCGCTAAGTCGTAAATCTTATTGTAACAATTTGATGTTACAACAAAGTCAACCACTTCTCCATGAGGAATTTCGGATGCTTAACCTTCACATTGTTCCTCAAGGTTTTCTTTCCACCTTGGTGGCAAAACCTACCCTTACGGATCAAATTATCAAAGCACAGAAAGTAGATCCGGGAATCTCCCGCATCAAGAGAAACATCCAGAAGGGAATTGCGAATTGTTTCTCCATTAATGATCAAGGGGTCGTATACTTCAGGGATCGACTAGTGGTTCCCAAAGTGCGAAACCTGAGGCGTTTGATCCTTAAGGAAGCTCATGAATCTCCTCTCACCATTCATCCCGGTAGTACTAAGATGTATCAGGACCTACGCCAGAGGTTCTGGTGGACTAGGATGAAGAGAGAAATTGCTCAGTATATTGCTAATTGCGACGTCTGTCGTCGTGTAAAAGTAGAGCATCAACGGCCTGCTGGCACCCTTCAACCCTTAGCTATTCCTGAATGGAAATGGGATAAAATTGGTATGGATTTCATTACCGGTTTTCCCAGGACCAAGAGAGGGAATAATGCTATTTTCGTCGTGGTCGATCGTCTTTCCAAAGTAGCCCATTTCTTACCTGTTCGTGAGAGTATAACCGCTAGTCAGCTGGCAGACTTATACATCTCCCGAATAGTGTCCCTCCATGGTGTTCCTTTGGAAATTAACTCGGATCGAGGAAGTCTTTTCACCTCTCGATTTTGGGAAAGTTTCCAAAATGCTATGGGGACTCGTCTCTCCTTTAGCACCGCTTTCCACCCTCAGTCGAGTGGTCAAGTGGAACGCGTCAACCAGATTCTAGAAGACATGCTTCGAGCCTCTGTTATCTCATTCGGAATGGACTGGGAGAAGTGCCTTCCATTTGCCGAATTCGCTTACAACAACAGCTATCAATCTAGCTTGGGTAAAGCCCCTTTTGAAGTTCTCTATGGACGACGGTGTCGAACACCCCTTAACTGGTCAGAGACCGGGGAAAGACAATTCTTTGGCCCGGATATGATTCAGGAAGCAGAAGAACAAGTTCGTATCGTTCGTGAAAAGTTGAAAACAGCCCAATCTCGTCAAAAGAGTCAATATGACCGAAAACATAAGGCTATGACTTTCGAGGTTGACGAGAAGGCTTATCTTCGGGTCACCCCTTTGAAGGGAACCCATCGTTTCGGTATCAAAGGCAAATTGGCTCCTCATTACATTGGACCTTTTCGCATTCTCACTAAACGAGGAGAAGTTGCCTACCAGTTGGAACTACCTCCGCATCTCTCCAGAGTCCACGATGTCTTCCACGTTTCTCAACTCAGGTGTTGCTTCTCGGATCCTATCCGTGAAGTGGACCACGAAACGCTTGATCTCCAAGATAATCTTACATATCAAGAGTACCCCATTCGTATCCTCGATCAGGCCGAACGTACCACCCGACGTCATAATATCAAGTTTCTCAAAGTTCAATGGTCGCACCATTCTGAGGATGAAGCAACCTGGGAAAGGGAGGATCGTCTTCGACTTGAGTATCCCGCCTTCTTCCCGGAGGAACCCAAATCTCGGGACGAGATTCTTTTGAGTGGGGGTGAGTTGTCACACCCTAGCTAGTCATGCATCAGAGTGTGTGCATCATGTTTAAAATTTCCTTTTAACTTGAAATGGGGATTGTGAAACCCTCAGAATCATTCCTGAAAATGATCCAAATAAAAATTTCTCCAAAAGGGTCCAAGAAAATGCTCATGTTGCTCTCTGAAAATATTGGACAGAGATAAAAATCAAACCAATATTTTTAAGAGCTCATAGGTATTTATTTTGGGCATTTGGAATTAATGCATAAATATTTGCATTGGAAATATATTAATTATATATATTAATATATGTCCAAATATTATGCCAATTATAAAGGAGCTCTGGAATAATATATCTAGCTCCTGCAAAAATTGGCATAAGGTAAATAAATGATTTAATATATTATTTAAATCAAAACAAATGTCAGAAATTAGAAAACAGAAAAATAAATAACAGGAGGAGCTTACCTGGGCTCCTCCACTGTGCGGCCCAGCCAGCTGGCCGGCCCAGCCAGCAGGCGGCCCAGCCCGCCTCCCTCCTCTGTCGTCTTCGTCCTCGACAGAGGGAGGGGAGTGTGGCCGGCGCGCGCGCGCGCCACCGCGCCACGCCACCTGCTCGGCTGCCTGCCTGCCCTCCCCTCCTCGCTCGATGCCCCGGACGACGCCACGCCTCCCCCCTGCTCTCTCTCACTCTCCCTCAGTTCCTCCCTCCTCTCCCTCGCTCTCTCTCTCACACGGCCGAACACCACCATCGCCGCCGTTCGCCATAGCAGCTGTCTCCGGCCACCGCTCGCTCCCCCGACTAGCCCAGAGGCTCCGCCTCGACCCCCTCTTCCTCCCCACCGCTCCACGGGTCTCCGGAAGCCCTGCATCGCCGCCTACGTCGCCGTTCCCCTCCTCGGCCACCGGAGGTCATCGCCGTCGATTCGCTGCACTCCGGCCGTCCCCGAGCCCGCTAACCATCCCTGCAGCTCCGCGGTGAGCCACCGATTCGATTCCCCCTTGCCCCGTCGTCCCTAGCCTTCTGTAGCTGCCGCCCCCTTGAGCTCCGAAGCTCGACGCCGCCGGCGATGTCGCCTCGTGGCCACGGTCACTGTAGCGCCCAACCGAGCACACCATCGTGCTCCACACCTCACTAGGAGCACGCATCACGCACCAACGCCTCCCCAAACGCCCTGCAACGCCGATTCCGACCGCACCCGAACTCCGGCCGCCGCTCACGAGCTCGCCGTCGACGGTACAGACCACCCCAGGCACGGCCACCACCACCGTTCGACGCGCGGGAGCAAGGGCTCTCCAACGAGCCCAAGCACGGCCTCGCCCGTGCCCTGTAGCGCGATCCCGCATCGCGCCGCCGTCTCGGGCCTCGCCGGCGTCATGTCGCCGGTGGGTTTGACCCACCTTGACCACGGCAGGAACCCCCCTGTGTCCCTGACAGGTGGGCCCAGCCCTGTAGCTAATTAGGATTAGCACTAACCGAATCAGTTAAACTAACTACCCCCCCTGACACTGACAGTGGGCCCCAGCGCCACTAATCCCTAATTAGGATTAATTTATTCCTGTTAAACCCCCCCTGTCACTGACGTGTGGCCCCCACACGTCAGGTTTGACCTCAGCCAGCCGCAGTTGACCACTGACGTCATGCTGACGTCATGCTGGCGCAATATATATAATTCTGGATTTAATTTAAATCAGGAAATTCCAGAATATTATTTAAACTTCAAAAATTCATAACTTTTAATCTGTAACTCCAAATCAGACAAATTATATATGAAAAATGATCAGAAAAATCCAATCTATCCATCTGTACTATTTTCATGCATGATCAAACAAGTTAAATTGATGTTTTAAGCAGAACAAGGAAAAGCACTTTAAAAGGCCATGTTTGAGTTTGAAATTTGAATCTTTGATTCAAATTTGTTCAAACCCTTCTGGTTTTAGTTGCATTAGCCCAACACACTCATATTGCCATGTTTCATGCATGCATCATATTGTTGCACATTGTTTGGTGATGGTTGTGTATCGGTGTCCTTTGCGACAGGTTCTGCCTCCGAGGAGTACCGTGATTACCCTAACGAAGAACCGTATCAGTGCATCGAACCATCAGGCAAGCAACCAACCATTTGATCATATCGATACAATCCCATGTTCTCGCTCCTGCTCTCTTTTACTGCATTAAGACAACGCGTTTCAAACTGCTGTGTGCTACGGTAGTTGAACCCATTTCCTCTGCATGACCTGTCATTGCCACAGTAACTAGATGAAACCCACTAGCATGTGTAGGAGTTGATTGAGCCATATGTATGTGTTGTTCCTACCTTGCTATGCCTGCTATGCTTAGAGTCGTGTCAGGTCTGGTTCATCTGGGTGATGGGCTAGAGTGAAATGATTATGTCGGTAATGAGAGTGGTGTGGTGAACACGATTTGGTAAAGGTATCGATGAGAGGCCATGTAGGAGTACATGGTGGGTTGTTTCATTGAAGCCGACCTTAAGCACTGAGATCTGTATGTGTGATTTAAGAATCAGCTACTACCATGCATTGGGCCCGAAACCAATGGACCCTCTCGGCTTCTTATTCACCCTAGTTCTCCGTCCAGGAGTTGCAAGTAGTTTCTGGTGTTTGTAGCCTACTGGAGGCCGTGGACAGCGCTGACCGTAGGGGTGGGCTGTGATGCGGTAGGTACGTGGCCGGGTGTACCGAATACCCGTTAGGTATCTCGGGAACCCTGTTCACATCGTTCGGGACCGTATGGGAAACCTCGGCCGGACTCCCTGCGGATGGAACCTGAATAGGCGATAAACCTGGACTGGAGGCTTAGGTGATTAGGTAGGTCGTGGCCGACACCCACGTTGGGCCTCCGCTTGAAGGTTGCCGAGTACATGTCGTGTAAACGACGGTAAGTGGTGAGAGCGTGTATGAAGAAGTACACCCCTGCAGGGTTAACATGATCTATTCGAATAGCCGCGTCCGCGGTAAAGGACTACTTGGTTGCCTATACAGTTCATAGACAAGTAAATGGAAACTACTAAAAGCCTCAAGATAAGTGTGAGTGCCGAGGATGGCTCTTCCGTAGGAAGACGGAGGTGGATCCTCGGTAGTGTATTGGATTGGTGAGTAGTGGACTCGTGTGCGCAAAACCATTTCAAGTTGGAGTATCGTAGGATAGCCTAGCCAAGAGTCAAAGCTGGCTTGCTGCAATAACTCCACCAACCCTTCTTGATACTATGCATGTATGTAGGATCTGATGTAAGTCTTGCTGAGTACCTTTGTACTCATGTTGCTATAATTTACATTTTTACAGAAGACGCTGCAACCCCTTCTGATGGGTTCTATGTAGACGTTGACATCAACGAGTAGGCTAAAGACCCAGGTGGTGACCCTGAGCTTGTGAAGGACCATGTAGTATAGCTAGGCTTTCCAAGCCTCTTTTATTTTACTAGTTGTCTGTACTCAGACAAGTTACTTCCGCTGCTGGTTTGTATGACTGTATGACTTGAATGTTGGGTCGTGTGACCCGTACCTTTGTGTATGTTATGTATGGCTCTCTGAGCCTTAAATAAAGTACTTGTGTCGTAGAGTCATGTTGTGATGCTTCGTTGTATTTGCACATATCGAGCATATTGTGTGTATGATTGAAATGCTTGGTATGTGTGGGATCTGACTATCTAGTCGTTTATCTTTAGTAGCCTCTCTTACCGGGAAATGTCTCCTAGTGTTACCGCTGAGCCATGGTAGCTTGCTACTGCTCTGGAACACTTAGGCTGGCCGGCATGTGTCCTTCTTCGTTCCTGTGTCTGTCCCTTCGGGGAAATGTCACGCTTTGAGTACCGGAGTCCTGTTAGCCCGCTACAGCCCGGTTTACCGGAGTCCTGCTAGCCCAGTGCTACAGCCCGGACCCACTTGCTGATGACCGACACGTTCGAAGCTGGGTCATGGATGCCTGTCCCTGTAAGTCTGTGCCACTTTGGGTTTACGACTAGTCATGTCAGCCCGGGCTCTTTATCATATGGATGCTAGCGACACTATCATATACGTGAGCCAAAAGGCGCAAACGGTCCCGGGCAAAGGTAAGGCGACACCCGTGGGGATACCGTGCGTGAGGCCGCAAAGTGATATGAGGTGTTACCGGCTAGATCGATGTGACATCGAGTCGGGGTCCTGACAGCGTTGGTATCAGAGCCGGACTGCCTGTAGGTTCTTCAAGCCAAACTGGTCGATGTTGAGTCTAGAAATTCTTTAGTTATATGTAGGGGAATTGTTTGTGGGTTGGAACGTAAGGCTCTTTTTACTCCTCTATCTTATGACATTCTGATCTGAGTCAGTCTATTCTTCCACCGGGGGTTAAGGAATTAGGATCTATTCTCTCTATCAGGATCAACGACCTGTATGATCAGCTCGCTGGATCCTCAGTCTTCTCCAAGATGGATTTGAGGTTGGGCTACCATCAAATCAAAATCAGAAACGGGGACATTCCTAAGACGGCCTTTGTTACTCGTTATGGCCAATACGAGTACACCGTCATGTCCTTCGGTTTAACCAACGCTCCAGCCACTTTTTCTCGGTTAATGAACTCAATCTTCATGGAGTATTTGGATAAATTCGTCGTGGTTTACCTCGATGATATACTCATCTACTCCAAGAACGAGGAAGAACATGCCGAACATTTAAGGCTAGTGTTGAAGAAACTTCGAGAGCATCGCCTTTATGCCAAATTTTCTAAATGTGAATTCTGGTTGTCGGAAGTGACCTATCTGGGTCATGTAATATCTGGTAAAGGTATTGCTGTTAACCCTGAGCGAGTTCAAGCCGTCCTTAATTGGACTCCACCTGAATCGGTCAAGCAAGTTCGGAGTTTTCTAGGCTTAGCGAGCTATTGTCGTCGCTTTGTCGAGAACTTCTCCAAGGTTGCTAAACCTCTAACCGAACTCCTCAAGAAAGATAAGAAGTTCGAGTGGACTCCACAATGTGAGCACAGCTTTCAGGAACTGAAAAGACGCCTGACTTCTGCTCCCGTACTGGTACCGCCAGACTTCTCCAAAGACTTTGTTATCTACTGCGACGCCTCGCGACAAGGACTAGGTTGCATCCTTATGCAAGATCGACATGTAATTGCCTACGCTTCACGGCAATTGCACCCACATGAGGAGAATTATCCTACTCATGATCTAGAGCTTGCAGCCGTAGTCTATGCACTTAAGACCTGGCGACATTACCTCCTCGGTAATCGTTGCGAAATATTCACTGATCACCAAAGTCTGAAGTACATTTTCACCCAACCGGATCTGAATCTCAGGCAAAGACGTTGGGTTGAATTGATCACAGATTTCGATTTAGGAATAACCTACACCCCAGGGAAAGCCAACGTCATGGCTGATGCGCTAAGTCGTAAATCTTATTGTAACAATTTGATGTTACAACAAAGTCAACCGCTTCTCCATGAGGAATTTCGGAAGCTTAACCTTCACATTGTTCCTCAAGGTTTTCTTTCCACCTTGGTGGCAAAACCTACCCTTACGGATCAAATTATCAAAGCACAGAAAGTAGATCCGGGAATCTCCCGCATCAAGAGAAACATCCAAAAGGGAATTGCGAATTGTTTCTCCATTAATGATCAAGGGGTCGTATACTTCGGGGATCGACTAGTGGTTCCCAAAGTGCGAAACCTGAGGTGTTTGATCCTTAAGGAAGCTCATGAATCTCCTCTCACCATTCATCCCGGTAGTACTAAGATGTATCAGGACCTACGCCAGAGGTTCTGGTGGACTAGGATGAAGAGAGAAATTGCTCAGTATATTGCTAATTGCGACGTCTGTCGTTGTGTAAAAGCAGAGCATCAACGGCCTGCTGGCACCCTTCAACCCTTAGCTATTCCTGAATGGAAATGGGATAAAATTGGTATGGATTTCATTACCGGTTTTCCCAGGACCAAGAGAGGGAATAATGCTATTTTCGTCGTGGTCGATCGTCTTTGCAAAGTAGCCCATTTCTTACCTGTTCGTGAGAGTATAACCACTAGTCAGCTGGCAGACTTATACATCTCCCGAATAGTGTCCCTCCATGGTGTTCCTTTGGAAATTAACTCGGATCGAGGAAGTCTTTTCACCTCTCGATTTTGGGAAAGTTTCCAAAATGCTATGGGGACTCGTCTCTCCTTTAGCACCGCTTTCCACCCTCAGTCGAGTGGTCAAGTGGAACGCGTCAACCAGATTCTAGAAGACATGCTTCGAGCCTCTGTTATCTCATTCGGAATGGACTGGGAGAAGTGCCTTCCATTTGCCGAATTCGCTTACAACAACAGCTATCAATCTAGCTTGGGTAAAGCCCCTTTTGAAGTTCTCTATGGACGACGGTGTCGAACACCCCTTAACTGGTCAGAGACCGGGGAAAGACAATTCTTTGGCCCGGATATGATTCAGGAAGCAGAAGAACAAGTTCGTATCGTTCGTGAAAAGTTGAAAACAGCCCAATCTCGTCAAAAGAGTCAATATGACCGAAAACATAAGGCTATGACTTTCGAGGTTGACGAGAAGGCTTATCTTCGGGTCACCCCTTTGAAGGGAACCCATCGTTTCGGTATCAAAGGCAAATTGGCTCCTCGTTACATTGGACCTTTTCACATTCTCGCTAAACGAGGAGAAGTTGCCTACCAGTTGGAACTACCTCCGCATCTCTCCAGAGTCCACGATGTCTTCCACGTTTCTCAACTCAGGCGTTGCTTCTCGGATCCTATCCGTGAAGTGGACCACGAAACGCTTGATCTCCAAGATAATCTTACATATCGAGAGTACCCCATTCGTATCCTCGATCAGGCCGAACGTACCACCCGACGTCATAATATCAAGTTTCTCAAAGTTCAATGGTCGCACCATTCTGAGGATGAAGCAACCTGGGAAAGGGAGGATCGTCTTCGACTTGAGTATCCCGCCTTCTTCCCGGAGGAACCCAAATCTCGGGACGAGATTCTTTTGAGTGGGGGTGAGTTGTCACACCCTAGCTAGTCATGCATCAGAGTGTGTGCATCATGTTTAAAATTTCCTTTTAACTTGAAATGGGGATTGTGAAACCCTCAGAATCATTCCTGAAAATGATCCAAATAAAAATTTCTCCAAAAGGGTCCAAGAAAACCCTCTGTGCATCAGTCCCGCCGGCGCTTGTTTGAGCGGCTGGAGTAGGAAGATCAGAGATTGAAGAAGCACGACGGCCGTTGGATGGACATCCAACAACCACTGCTTGTGCGTCCACCTTTTTTTAGGAAAGCCTCAAATCTGTGGAAAACAGCATACAACCTATCTGCTATTATTTCTAATAATTTTCAGCCCATTTGCTAATTCTTAAGGTTTTTTTGGTGCCCATGTTCTTTTTGTTAGCATTACAGCCCAAATTGTGGCCATGGTTAAAAAATTATACGAAATTTTGCATATTTCGGTGCGGTCCGAACTGTTTTTAATCCCAAAATTTCGACTCACATTCAAACTGATTTTAAAGATAAATGTATATCAATATAAAATCCAACAAATTCTCCACACATAAAAATTAATGTAATTTAAAATCTTGAAATGAGAAAAAAGATATTTGAAACTAATTGCCGGTTTGATGTGTTTTAAAAATGTACAACCCATTTCTCATTACTGATGGGCCATTTTCTCGGCCAGCCGAATGAAAGCTCTCCTCGTCTTGAAAGATTTGCAGCCCAACAGGCCTGACAAAGCGACTTACTTGGCAAATCACAAAAAAACTAGGCTGTGGCTGTGGACCCAGCTGTCAGCCTCTCCACGTACAGTACTCTTCCGATGGAAGTCGTTCCTTGACCACGTTGACCACGCCGCGTGAAGAGCACCACGGCGGTGGACGACGACGAGGCCTAGGAAGGGGACGACGCGGAGCCGGGGAAGACGCGGAAGTGGAAGCCCACATGGAGAGGAGTACGAGGGTTCACTGCTTCGGCTGCGGTGTGAGGTTGCCGTCGCCGCAGAGCCTGGCCAGCAGTGGGAATAGTAGGGGCGGTGAGGCCTCCGCGGCAGCACAGCCGGCCACAGGAGGCAGGAGCATGCGGCATGACCGGCGCTGCTTTGGGCGGCTGGAGCAAGAAGACCAGAGGTTGAAGAAGCACTATGGCCGTTGGATGGACATCATACGGTCACTGGAGCTAGAATCATTCATATTGACTAAGTTGACAAAGCCCTCCGTCCCCGTCAACTTTGTTGGCCCACAAGTCATCCTCCCACTATGGTGGGTCCCAGCTAGCAGGGGGTATTCATTTTTTTGTGCGTAATAAGGAGGCACTTCCTTGCAAGCGAAGATATAGCTGGTGGGTCCGACATGTTAGCGGGGGGAACGTTTTTTTTGCGAAATACAGAGGCCCTTCCGGTGGGTCCCAACTGTCAGGTGGAGGAATCATTATTTTGCGCGTACAGTCCACGGCCGATGGATGTCGTTCGTTGACCAAGTTGACAAGGTCGCGCCGAGAGCACCATGGCGGTGGACAACGGCGAGGCCTAGGAAGGGAACGACACGGAACCGGGGAAGACTCGGCAATGGTTGCCCATGCGGTGGGGAGTACGAGGGTTTACTGGTCCGGTTGCCGTCGCCGGAAAATAACAGGAGGTATGGGTGAGTAGAGGAATGGCCTGGCCAGCAATGAAGTAGGGTGGGGCGGTGCGGCCTGTGCGGCAGCACAGCTGGCCACGGGAGGCGGGAGCAGGCAGTCCCACCGGAGCTGGTTTGGGCGGCTGGAACAAGAAGATCAGATATTGAAGAAGCAGCATGGCCGTCGGATTAACATCCAACGGTCACTGCTGCTAGAATCGTTTGTGGACTAAGTTGACAAAGCCAAAGTACACGTCAACCTAGTAGACCCACAAGTCAGCCTCCAAATCTGTCCCAAACAGCATACGGCCCAAAATTTCTAGCCAGATTCAAATTAATTTTAAATCTAAATATACCTTAATTTAAATTCAATGAAATTTTACCCGCACAAAAACAATGAAATTTAAAATATCAAAATCCAAAGAAAACAATATTTTGGAACGAATTGTCTGTTTGTTGTATTTTTTCATTTTACAACCCATTTATTATTACTTATAGCCCATTTCTTATTACTTATAGCCCATTTTCTGGGCAAAATGCATCCCTCCTCGTCTTGAAAGATTTCCGGCCCAGCAGGGCGTAGAAAAGCAAGTAGGCCTGCGTTGGTTATTCTGCAAAAAAATAGCTGGCTAGCAATTTTCAGAAAGGAAAAAAACAAACTGGGCTGGTCATGTGCTAAACATATGAAATAAAATCCTGGGCTAGACGGGCCACGGGTCCCGCACAACCCAGTTGATACCCTTCTCCGTCCCGAAAAAACAAAATTACTGCGCGCGCTGCTGGGTCCCTACTGTCATCCTCACCATGTACAATCATCTCCTTATTCCTCTCGGTTGTTGATCATGTTGACAACACCGGAGGGCAGTGCCGCGGCGAGTGAACCAAGGCGGAGGACGATGGTGAGGCCTCGGACAGGAACGAACAGGAGCCGGGGCAGATCACAGCCAGCCGTGGGAGGCGGGAGCAGGCAGTCCCGCCGGCGCTGGTTTGGCTTTGGCGGCTCGAGGAAGAAGAGACTGAAGAAACGCGACAGACGTTGAATGTCAATCCAACGGTCAAGGTTGGCACAATCATTTGTTGACTAAGCAGACACCAAGTAGCATACTTTTTTATATATAGGAAGAAAACTGCAAGGAAAATGTGTTCGTCTGTCGTCCTCCTCACAGGGAACGTTCGCCACATAAGTGACTAGCACCCTTGGTTTTCAACCGAGAGGTCTTGGGTTCGAGTCCGAGGAACTCTCAATTTTGTCCTCCTTCCTTTCTCGCAAAAAAGGAAAAGAAAATCAAAGACTTGGGAAGGCGTACAGAACAAGCTAGTGTACCAGTAATGAGACGTTGCCGAATTTTAGAAAAAAGAAAGACGTGCTCCTGTAGCTGGTTTGAATCCAAACCTAGACTATGACTATATATGGTGCTATGCTACTCTGCAAGTAATGAAACTGACATATCCAACATTCGCTTCTCCTCTTCTCTACTTACTCTGCCTAGCATCAGAAGCTCTGGCCGCAGCAACCATGTCCGCTGGCTGCTCGTCCACCTGCTCTTCAGCAGTGTTGACATTCTGAGAACGGGGGTCCCCAGACTTGCCTGCCTGCGGCCTGCGGCGTGGCTCAAAGGGGCGCCCAGCATGGCTCATCTTCACAGACACAAACTCAAGACCCTCGCGAGAGGCCAAGCCTCGCGGGGCAGACGACACGTAGCTTCCTCAGGCATGGCCTCGTCAGGCTGGCTCACGAGGAGGTGGAGAGATCAAGGCGGGGTACCTCGCGAGGTGTCCGTGACGCAAGCCATGACAACTCAAGGCGCCATGAGGGTGCCAGCCTGCGCAGCGTCCTCCTTTCCTCTTTGGTGCAAAGGGGGCAAGCGCAGCCGCAAAGTACCAAGGCATCAGGAAAAGGTTGCCATTTCGGTGCAATGAGACCAAGACCAGGAGGACTACGAGATGGAGGTCACCATGGAGCCCAAGACGGCGTCATCACCAGAGCTTTGCACAGGCGAAGACTACTTTTGTCAGGATAGCTGATACTTGCTGTCCCCTTTCAAATTAGCCGCCATTGTTGGCTCCCTTCCCGCTCAATATTTGGGAAGAGGACCAGGGCCTCTATAAATAGGACAAGCCACCCACAGAGCAAAGGTTTTTTTGGGCAGTAGGAAGAAAGAGGCTCATTAGAGAGGCTAGAAGCAGAGGGAAAGAGAGAGAGAAAGGTGGCTGAACTCCTCCCAACAGTTCATCGCCCCTGCCAAAAACAGACCCTCGCGAGGCTGTTCTTCCTTGTATTGTTCGTCATCATCAGCCCAAGAGGCAATCCACATACCACACACTGGAGTAGGGTAGTACACCACAACGGTGGCCCAAACCAGTATAAACCCTGTGTCCCTTGTGTTGTTCTTCTCATAGCTTTGATCCTAGCGTGGCGGAGGGGTGCAGGTAGGTAGGAGGCAAAATCTCCGCGCGCACCCCAGTGTTCGAACCTCAAGGGTCTGCCGGAACCCGAAGTCTGACATTTGGCGCGCCAGGTAGGGGTGCGCCGGAATTCTTCTTCCACCGCTCCGTGCCCCGTCACGTCATCATCACCATGCCCGGCGACCAGGAGGGCAACCCAGACCCATGGGCTGCGTGGCCCGCCCGCGCAGAACCGCTCGCCTCGGGCGACCCCGTGCCCCAGGCAGCTCGCGGTCCGCAGGGCGCTGCGGGCCGCGGGCGACGCGGACATGCTTCGACAACTCTTACACCGTGGCAGGCACGTTCGGCAGCAAGGGCCTCCAATCACGCCGCGACCATGACACCGTACACCCACCGGGAGCAGGCGAACTCGAGGGCCGTGCTCACGGTGGCCCGAGAGCTGCTGCAGTGCAGACTGCTGGAGGGCGGCCACGACGTGCTGCTGGAGCGAGTGGCAGAACTCCTGGGCTTCGCCGCCTCGGGGGCTCACCCCTTCTCCATCCAGCTCCCATCTCAAGCCCAGGGCGACCCGCGCGGGGGCTCCGCGCACGCCCGCGGGCTCCAAGGCTACTCCGACGCCAGCGAAGTTGTCAGCACCGGACTGGCGGCGGCGCTGCCCCCGCCCCTGGTCCGTGAAGAAGAAGGACCCAACGCGACCCGCGGCCCCAGTGGGCGGCCGCGCTGCCACCCCACGGTGGGCGTGTCAGGCAGGACCGCGTGGCATGCGGGGCATTACGGCGTGGCATTCGGGATGACGGTGCCGGAGGAATACGTGCCCCTCATGATGGACCAAGGACACCCTCATGAGAACGGATAAGGCTCGCTCCTCAGCCCAAGCTGGGGGGACGAGGCACTAGAAGCTGAGCCTTTCTAGGAGCCCCGGAACGGTCCCACTGGCCACGCTGGAGGCAACGATTATCGGGTACCGCTAATTCTTCAGGAGCAGATATACGCTAACCATGGATCGCAGGAGGTGCAGGTCGCCGTAGCAAGCAGCTGCCCCGCTCCCACGGTCACCTACCCCTCAGGAGGAGGGCGCAGGGGGCTGCAGGAGAGGGGCCGAGACCCGACATCACCATCGCGGCATTCGAAGCAAGGTGTTCTCAGGAGGTAGGCCCTCTGCAGGGGAGGTGCCTCAGGGCCTGCCCCTGGCGGAGGACCCGTGGTCGTCGGGGGAACCACTGGCGACCGCTCTACCCCATCGGGCGGCGTCCTGGTTTCCGGTCGTTGCTGATGGCACTAGAGTGTGGTGCAAGGCGGGCCCCTCATCTAGCGATATGAAGCAAGGCCAGTACCTGTGAAGCTCGCCGCCCCGTGACACTCTCACGTAATAATGAGTGGGGCTGTACACGCCCCGGAGTCTCAGGGGTGTCGGCCTCAGGCCCTGGGGCTCCCTCCCACGCCCAGTGGCAGCACTTAGCTCCGCGCTGGTGAGAAGATGTCCAAGACTAGACTAGGTGCCGGACGCGGCCTTTTGTTTGCTTTCATTGCTCTTCCCTTTGGTTGTCGTTTTCCCCCACTGGATTCAAGTTGGATTCGAATTTGAGATTTGCGTGTGTTCGGGGAAGGGGTGCTTAGTCTCGTTCGAGCAATTTCTCGCGTTTCGGTTACCACTTCGCCTCAGCTGCCTCCCCTTGTGAGCCCCTCGCGAGCCGAGTCAGGCCTAGCTTGCGTGCAGCCCAGACTGCCGCCGTCACGTCCTCTCAGGAGGGTGTCTTACTGCAGGTCCAACGGATTCAATCAGGAAACACTCAGGGCACCACAGCCTCCTACGGGCTGCCCCAGGGCTAGCACGGAACAAAGGTAAATTAGCCGACCAGCACGTCGCTTAAGCCAACCACTTGGCGTGGGCGCATGGGCAATGTAGCTCCTACTGATACGATTAACACAAGTTTTACATGAGGGGCTCCCCCTCCAAAATGCTCTCACAGCTATCAGGCCAAAACCTGAGTTCTATTCATACAGGGTAAGCAGGAATGATGCACAATCAGTCAGATGAATCTCCCAATGCGTCCTCAGGAGCGCCATCGGGGCCATTGCTGGCGTCGCTGAATTCGCCATCGCTGCCCGCGTTGCCACCAGCGGCGTCAGGGCCGCCCATCACGCCGCCCTCGCTGGCCGCCACGATCGCGTCATTGTTGTCCGAGGCGAAGGCCCTGATAAGAGCCTCCACATGGTCTTCCACCCAGTGCGCCAGCTCACCTCGGACGGCCTGGGGGACTGGGGCGATGGCGGCGTCGAAATCGAAGTGGGGATCCATGCTCCGGAGATGGCCGAAGACACGAGAAAAGGCGCGCCTGAGTAGGGCGCGGCTCCTCTCCTCCACCAACCTGTCAGCCCTGATTGACCGCGCCACCAGCTGCGTCACCACGTCAGTGAGGAATTGAAGATTGCCCGCGTAGTTAACCGCGTGCGGCTCGCCGACGGTCTCCTCGCAGATGTTGCCCAAGGCCGCGTTAGCCCTCTCCCGGAGCGTGGTGAGCATGGGGCCGTGCTTATGCTCTAGGAGACACCACTGACGTATCTCGTTCGCGTTCTGGCACGCGACGGCCTCAGCTTCCTTCACCCGCTGGCGAAGAAGGAGCACCTCAGCCTGGGAGGTGGTTAGCTCACCTTGCGCCACCTCAAGGGTGGCCCGGGAAGCATCGGCCCGCCGCGTCACCTCCTCCAGCTTGGCCCTCAGGGCAGCAGTCCTGCCTTCGGCTTCGGCCCGGATCAACCCCAGCTTCTCCTCGAACTCGTGCTCGAGGTTCAAATGTGCCATCGCCATCCGACATCCGACCTCCTCCAGGACACGGGCTTCCTGTGCAGCGACATCATCCTCCGCCTGCGTCACCAAACGCTCCCTTGTCTCCAGACGCTCGTACTCGCGGGTACATTCGGCGGCTTCCAGCGTCAGCGCCTCCTCACGCTTCTGGAGCTCCGCCGAGTCACCGGAGGCCGCCTTCATCGACGCGAGGGCTGCCTCGCGCAGCTCCACCTGCTCCTCCAGTGAGTGGCACCAGGCCAGGAGCTCCCGAGCCTCCTCCTCTGCAGCCGTTCGCCGCCGGTCGGCCTCCCGAGCTTCCTCAGCAGCCCGAGACCGGGCCTCCCGAGAGGCCACCAATGACGCCTTGGCCTCTGCTTCATCAAGGTCGCGCTGACGGCGCGCAAGGGCGATGGCGCCCTCCAGCTCGCGCCTCTCTGCAGCCAGGCGCAGGCCCTCGGCCTCAAGGCGCGCGTCTTCATCAGCAAGCTCCTCACCAAGAAGGCTCACTGCGTCAGTCGCCCTTCGAAGGAATCCTTGGCGGAGAGCGCGACGCTCCCGAGCGTGCTCAAGCACGTCTTCCACACCATCGTCTGCCCCAAGCAAGCGCCGGGGGCTGCAGGTCAGCGCACCCCCTCCGGGCTGGGGGCTGGGGGCTGGCGCCCTTGTGACGGCCGGGCACGCCGCGTCAGAAGCCCGGCCTGGGGCCAGCCCGACCTCAGGAGAAGAGCGCAGGAAGCGCCTCAGCCAATCGCAGTCCACGACCAGGCGAGAAGCCCATGGCAGGTTGGCTATGCCACGAGAAGGCTCGCGAAGGAGGATCGCGAGGTGCGCGGGGCCACGATACGCCTCGGGATGGTTCACCTCTTCGATCGCCCTCACCACCCGGGCTCCGCTACTCAGGGCGCTCGAGGATGGTGGAGGGGGCAAAGCCAAAGGGGACGGCTCCTCAGCCGTCTCAGCAAGCTTGGCTGCAGGGGCCTGCGGGGCAAGGGTCAGTAAGAGCAATGGAAGGATCAGGAGCAGGGAAAGGAGAAGGCTTACTCATCAGTGGCGAAGTACTTTCTGCGCTTCAGCAGGCGACAAGGGTAACCGTCGCCCAGGGCCTCCCTTCTCTTCCGGAGAGCCCCAAAGTCCACGCGGAAGCGGCCTAAGAGTCGGGCGCAGGGATCGACCTGCGACGAAGATGGAGCGTCAAGACGATCAGCGTCAGGGGCGCCTGCCCGATGTGCGCCGCCAATCGCCTCCCCAAGAGAAGCAGTTGGAGCCTCAGGGGCCCCAGTCGCAGGCGCAGAGGGAAGCTGTTTGTCACCCTCAGCCTCAGCGGTACGGGCCCCGATAACTGCTTCCTCATGAGCCTCGCCCGGTGCCGTCACCACGCCGGGAGCCCCCTCGGCCTCTGGCGCCTCGTGCCTCCCTGCTCCGCCACTTGAGGAAGAGTCGCCTTGGCCGATTGGAAGGGCAGTCACCACCACTGGATTCTCACGAGGTCCCTGGAGGCTGGCGGGGCGCAGCCCCCATTCATCAAAGACGAGCATCTGCTTCACGAAGTCGACCCTGCTCTAGCAGAGGTACAGCAAGGCCCCTCCCTGCCGGACGCTGCCGGGGTTGGGGTCCCCGGCCAAGGTCAAGAGCGCCGTCTTCAGCACCTCAGGAGCCAGGTCCTCTTCCTGGAGCCTCATACTATCCTCGCGCCCACGGAAGGCCCACATCCGACGAGAGTGGCGTTGAAGGGGAGCAACACGGCATAGCAGAAACTCCTTCACCACCTTGGGCGCTGTCACGCCAAGCGACCTCAAGAGCGTGAAGCGGCGCCAGACGAAGACGAGCCGGGGGCTCTCGAGCGTCTCCTGGCCCCAACCCGAATTAGGGACAGAACGTGAGGTCGGCTCCGATAACAGGGGGCTGGGCACCCCTGCATCCACATACAGCCACCGCTCGTGGAACCCAACCGCGGGCAGGGGGAGCTTGAAGTCAATCCCAGAGGCCGCAGTCTCAGGCGCGGCAACAAAGCTCACGCATGCCCAGCATTGGGTAGGGTCGACAAGATGCAGCAAGAAGAAGTGGCGCAGCAAGGCAACCGAAGGAGGGATGCCCACCATGGCTTCGCAAACAAAGGCGAAGACCGAAAGGAGGGTGATGGACTCAGGACTTAGATGCATCATGTGGATCTGATAGTGGGAGAGCACGGCATTGAAGAAATCAGAAAAGGGGGGAACCAGACCCGCCCACAGGGCGCGGGCCAGGCCGTCGTCCTCCCACATTCATTGAAGATGGTGGCCAGAGCCAAGCTGACCTTGCCCAGGCCCTCGGCGGGGGCCGCCAACGACGGCGGGCAAGGCGGAGACGCGGGATTCTTCCCTCTTCCCTTCTTCGTCGGGGCCATGGCGATGGGGAAGGGGGGGGGGATTCGAGATTGAATTGAAAACGGAAACCAGGGTTCGAGCGGAGGAAGGAGAGGAAGCGCTCGAGCGATAAAAGGGGAACGGCTGTGTACGACTACGGGTCCGCCTAGCAAGGCGCAAGATAAGGAGGGCGTGGGGGAACAGTGCCGCCCACGTCCAATCAACTGCTGCGCGGCGCCTAAGGCCGCAGGCTGTTAGGGCCCACGGCGCTTCGCTCTTGCCCTTCCGCCTCCCTGCACGGCCTAGTCCGGGCGCGCCTTGGGCCCGAGGGCTACTGTCGGCGTTCTGGGAACGGGGGTCCCCAGACTTGCCTGCCTGCGGCCTGTGGCGTGGCTCAAAGGGGGGCCCAGCATGGCCCATCTTCACCAACACAAACTCAAGACCCTCGCGTGAGGCCAAGCCTCGCGGGGCGGACGACACGGAGCTTCCTCAGGCACGGCCTCGTCAGGCTGGCTCACGAGGAGGCGGAGAGATCAAGGCGGGGTACCTCGCGAGGTGTCCGTGACGCAAGCCATGACAACTCAGGGCGCCAGGCGGGTGCCAGCCCGCGCAGCGTCCTCCTTTCCTCTTTGGTGCAAAGGGGGCAAGCGCAGCCGCAGAGTACCAAGGCATCAGGCAAAGGTTGCCATTTCGGTGCAACGAGACCAAGACCAGGAGGACTACGAGATGGAGGTCACCATGGAGCCCAAGACGGCGTCATCACCAGAGCTTTGCGAAGGCGAAGACTACTTTTGTCAGGATAGCTGATACTTGCTGTCCCCTTTCAAATTAGCCCGCCATTGTTGGCTCCCTTCCCGCTCAATATTTGGGAAGAGGACCAGGGCCTCTATAAATAGGACAAGCCACCCACAAAGCAAAGGGTTTTTTTGGGCAGTAGGAAGAAAGAGGCTCGTTAGTGAGGCTAGAAGCAGAGGGAAAGAGAGAGAGAAAGGTGGCTGAACTCCTCCCAACAGTTCATTGCCCCTGCCAAGAACAGACCCTCGCGAGGCTGTTCTTCCTTGTATTGTTCGTCATCATCAGCCCAAGAGGCAATCCACACACCACACACTAGAGTAGGGTATTACACCACAACGGTGGCCCGAACCAGTATAAACCCTGTGTCCCTTCTGTTGTTCTTCTCATAGCTTTGATCCTAGCGTGGTGGAGGGGTGAAGGTAGGTAGGAGGCGAAATCTCCGTGCGCACCCCAGTGTTCGAACCTCAAGGGTCTGCCGGAACCCGAAATCCGACAAGCAGGCAACAACCAGATATGCACCAAGTCGCAACCCGTACCATCGCCTGTGGGTCTCATCACCCCCTCGCTGGCACGCGCACCGTAGCCGATTGCTCATCACAACCCGTTGCCGTTGGTGTGGTGCCACTGCTGCAAATCACGCAGAGTCATCCGTCGCATCTCAACCACAATCCGCAACCCTGGCCGAGTCTTCTACAAATGCCCGAATCATGGGGTAATAATATGTTTAAGTGTTGTTCTGCTGCTTTCAGTTGCTATTTTTTTAATAGTTTGGTTGATGGTCTACCAATTTGATTCATGCAGAAAAGGGAAGATTCGTGTGATTTGTATTTTTGGGAAGTTGCTGATGTGGGGGAATGCAACTACGTTGATTATTTGGTTAGCCGAGGAATCCCACTATCAGCAGGTTGGGGTGTTGGACAAGTAATTGAAGGAACGACAGAAGAGGAAGATGCAGAGCAGAAGGTTAAAGATGCAGTTCGTCTGATCATGGCCAAGCAATAGTTGCTGAATGGCCTTGACAACAATGAGGAGATGAAAGAGCTTGTGAAGATAATGGGCAAAATCGATGTGCTCTGTAGGATGATTGTCTCTTTATTTGCAGTGTATGTAGCACTCGTGATGTATTCAGTGGCTACGACATGAGCACTTTGCTGAAACTAGTAATGAATGAAACCTGTGTAGCAGGCTGGTCATAGTGTTGTGAACATCTAATGATTTCTATTAACGGAAATCAGGGGGTATCCCCTTTTGCTCATATAAATAAATAAATAGCAGAGGCCCTATCGGGTCAGCTTTGTTCTCATTCGAAGACGTCGAGCAAATTGCAGTCCAACAATAAACTATGTCATCAAATTCAAGTTTCACAGCCAAATATGAGTACAACTAAACAACAATGTCATCATGTTTTAGTTGTCATACAATCACCAAACACAAATCAGCATACATAACAAGTGATGTTCTCACAGCAAAATACTAAACAACATGTTCATCAGGTTTCAGTTGTCATAGCAAACACAATTTCACATAGTAGATAAAAAAATGTCTTCTGACAGGCAAATACGACAAAAGCAATGTAATCATCATCCGCAGCAACAGCGTCAACATCTTCGCCATGTGTATCAGTCTAAATCATAATCCCCCACGGTGTTATCTTCTTCTTCGTCCTCAACGTCCTCGAACGTTGGCTTCTTCTTGATCAACTCTTGTATGTCCACAGCACGACAGTCAATCTTTTCACCGGCATCATTGACGTGATGGTTCTCAAAGATATTAGGAACATTTGTGTTATCTTGTACATCAGGAGCAGTGTAAGCATCATCTTGTTGTGCAACTTCATTAAACGAATTCCTCTACTCAAACCTTTGCAATACTCTCCAGTCATTGCTACGTGCAAATGTGTCTTCCAAGAAAAATATCTGTGTTGCTTGATTTGCCAAAATAAAAGGATCATTGGTCTGGTACGCTGCCTTGACATTGATGGATTTGAAATAATCATCAGCTCTGGGTTTTGCGATCCTGGAAAACAGGTTATATCAATGACAGCACAACAGAACCACACACCGATGATCCTCGAAACTGGAGATATACTGCAATTGAATAATGTCTGTTATGTTAGCATACATTTCTGTTGTCTCTTTGTCATACGTATCCGTGCTCATGATGGCACTGTTTTGTGTCTTCCTGCCTTCGTCTCATGCAAGGGTGTTGTAGCGCACATCTCCAACAACGCAAGATTCATAATGTCTTACCCGAGTATCAGGACCCATTGCTAGTGAGTAAAGGGCATCATCAACTGCCTGCCCATCCTCCCGCATCTTCTTAACCTATGGTTAGAAAATAGACAAGCTGATCATCTTACATACTCAATATATTAAAAAAACTGACAGTGCACTTCAAAAGCTTACATGGTTCTTGAACCATTTTGCAAATCCTGCCATAACCAGTTTGCCAATGTTTCTTGGATTTTGCGGCAGTAACTCCTCTTTGTAGATGCTGCACAACATAGTGATCGCGTCAAACATCTAAATATATAAGAATGTGCTGCAAGTTTAGTAGATTACGACGTATAAGCTGCAGTACTGCACTTACTTGATATAAGGTAGTATCTCAGGACAGTTATTCAACACATACCAAACCATTTTGTCCAAATCTTTAGGTTTGTCCTCTTGTCGACTCTTCCCTGTAACTCGAACAGAATAATCGAAAACATTGAGCCCGGGATTGTCTTCACCCACCTCTTTGCTAAGCTGATCAGCTGTTTCAATGTATTTCGAGCAGAATGTCAACGCTTCTGTAGCAATGTAGGCCTCTGCAATGGAACCCTCGGGTCTAGCTCTGTTCCTAACATAGACCTTGAAAGTGCCTAGCCGCCTTTCAATAGGGTACATCCAGCCATACTGTACTGGACCTCTAAGTAGTGCCTCATCAGGTAGATGAACATCCAAATGCACCATCACATCAAAGAAGGCTAGAGGATATATCTTCTTAAGGTCGCATAGGATAGTTGGTATCTTGTCTCTAAGACGCTCCAAAGCATCTATCCTGATATTCCTACTGCAGAGTTCCCTGAAGAATTGTCCCAACTCTGCAACTGCTCTGTATAAGTTAGGGCGGCCCAATCCTCTAAGGATAACAGGTAAAACCCTTTGAAGTAGGACGTGGCAGTCATGAGTTTTCAACCCTTGTACCTTGTTTCCATCTGCATTGACTCTCCTTTCAGGGTTGGAAGCAAATCCATGTGGGAATCTCACACGTGATAGGACCTCGCAGAATTCTTTTCTTTTTACCTTGTCCAATATGTACACAGCTGGTGCCATATCCCGTGGTTTACCTTCATCTTGCACCTGCAAATCCTTTCTGATACCCAGGTGTGTCAAATCAATCCTAGATTTTAAGGTATCTTTCGTCTTGCCTTCAATATTAAGAAGTGTGCCGATAATGCTGTCACATATATTTTTCTCGATGTGCATCACATCAAGATTATGCCGCAGATCCAAATCTTTCCAATACTCCAAGTCCCACAAAGTGGACCTGCGGATAAACAATAATCTCTCTTCTATCCTGCCACGCTTTCTTTTCCTGCTACCATCACCAGGATGGTTTCCTGGTGTAATATGCCTGACCTTCTCTAATTCCACTTGCAGCTCATCGGCGGTGAGCCTCTTTGGCGCATCACGGTTTTCATGCTTTGCATTGAACACATGTCTTCGATATTTTCTAGGATGCGGCTTGTCCTTGGCAAGGAAACAGCGGTGTCCAATGTAACAGATCTTGCTAAGTATTGCGTATGACAACGGATTCCTATCACAGCGAACACATGCATTGTAACCATGTGTCGTTCGCCCTGACATAGTGCCCAAAGTCGGATAATCATGGATGCACCAAATTATAATAGCATGCAGAAAGAAATCAGCTGGGGGGCTGCCATATAGGTCTCAAGTGAGAACACCCTTCCATAGTTATTGAAGTTCCTCCACAAGAGGCTCCGTGAACAAATCAAAATCCTTTCCAGGACTTTTTGGACCTGGGATGAGCAAGGCCATCATGTAGTTTGATTCTTTGGTGCAGACATTTGGAGGCATGTTGTAAGGGATAACAAGCACTGGCCACATGCTATATGTGGCGCTCTGGTGGCCAAATGGGTTAAATCCATCTGAAGCTAAGTCAAGTCTAATGTTTCTCAGGTCAGCAGCAAACTCTTTGTGTTTATCATTGAAGCTTTTCCACTCACTACCATGAGATGGATGGCTCATTATATTCTGATCTCTATACTCCTGGTTCCTAGAATGGCACAATACATCCTCTCTTGTTTTAGCATCATGAAACAACCTCTGCAATCTTGGTGTAATTGGAAAATGTCTCAGAACATTATGAGGAATCCTCTTCACAACATCGCCATCTTTCCATCTTGATGATTTGTATTTCGGGAATTCACTTAAGTTGGCATAATCCTTCCGGAACATAACACAATTATTCTTACAAACATGGATCATATCATATCCAATTCCAACTGCACGAAGGAAATTCTTCATTTTACTGTAGGTGTCTGGCAGCTCAGACGCATCTGGGAAAGATTCGCGGAAAGCAGCCAACATCGCATCGAATGATTTGTTGGTCATCCGCTCAGATGTCTTCACCTGAAGAAAGGTGACCATAGCTGAGAATACTGACAACTTATTTCCTGGGGTAACAGCAACGTTGCATTGTTCCAACATGCGGGCCCACCGTTTTTCTTCTGCAGGTGAAAGTTCACGGAATGCACGAGCATTTCGTAGCATTGTTTCAATGTTGGTCAAACTCACTGGCTCCGCCACCACCTCCTCCTCCTCCTCTTCCACCTGAGCATTAGGCAGATCAAGATGGTGATCTGCTGCTTCCACGTAGTCAATAACATTGACGTTCGCAGCTTCACCATGATGAACCCACCTAGTATATGTGACCGACATCCCATACAAGTGTAGATGATTTTGCACAGTTGACTTGGGTCTTGTAACTGAATTCATACAAGTGCTACACAGGCAGAGCACATCTGATTTCAGACCACCGTACTTAGCTCTGATAAAGTGTATGAAGTTTTCAACCCCCTCGACATATGCAGCGGAGAATCTTCGAGCAGAAGTTATGCAAGTCCTGTCCATCTGTTAGACATACAAATTAGTTCTTCTACTAGATATTACAAAAAAAACATATATGCTTTTTTATGAAGTCCAGAAAAAAATACCTAGGTCAATGTCTAAAGCTATGGCAAGATATTTGGATGAGCAGATCTAAGTAACGAAATATATGTAAAGCTAATTCAGCAAACAGATTTGAGTGCCAAATTATGGCAAGCTATTTCAGCAGTTAATGAGGCCGAGAACACAACCATCAAACTATCGAAGGACATCGCAACAACAAAGATCGAGTATAAAACGGTGTAGAGCTATTTCAGCTAACAGATTGGCTACTAGACCATGGCAATCTACGTCACAATAAATATATGGCAGGATATTTTAACAACTAATCGGCCTTGGCATGCCATCTCAGCTAAGCAGATCGAGTGCAGAACAGGGCAAGGAAGCTTCTTAAGAAGAGCATATTGACATTAAACTACTTCGACAAACAGTGAGATTAATAGCGTCTATCAGCTAACATTCAGCGCTACACCGACATGAACGGGGCCTCAGTCTAGAATGCGCGTACCGTGGGAGAAGCTGACCGCCGTGTGTCTCCACACGAACGTCGCCAGCGGTGGCGGCGCTGACTGTCGTGCGCCTCCACAAGAACGTAGCCAGAGGTGGCGGCACGGCTAGAGGACGGCAGTCTACGAGAGTGTACTGTGGGAGCGAGAGGATTGCCGAACCGCGGCACCGACGTATCGGAACGACGGGGAGGGCGGCTTTGGTGGGGCGAATGGAGTGGAGGGGGACAGGGGGGAGGGGGGGTTTGGGGAATATTATTGGCTAGTTGGCCGAAGGGCGGTTGAATCGGATTTGGGGGGAATTTTTGGGTGTGGGGGTGCGGGGGGGGGGGGGGGATTTTTGCGCAGTGGGTGGGGGGAGTCTGGCGCATGGTCGGTTTCTCCAAGTGCAGTCCCATGTGTCAGTGAAGAGGCAAGCTGAAGAGCGTTCCGTTTGCGTGAGCCGTGTGCAGGACCGAACGTGTGTGGGGTGCAATGCGACCGCGACAGGAGTGCTGTGAGTGTACCGCATTTTTCCTTTTAAACTAGGTGCTTCGCCCCCTCAAAAAAAATCTGTTGCTTCGCGTGATCCATTGATACTACTACTAGTAATCCGGTAATCTCGACTGAAACGGCGCGGCCGGGTCTTTTCCCACGTGATATGCTGGGAGGTTGGCTTAGTTGGGTTTTATAGGACGAGTAATGCTACACCTACGTAATCCCAGTTACGTAATTAACGTAATGTGAAACGTGTGAGCTGTTGATTGTAGATTGGGGGGAGGGAGGGGCCCACCACCATGAAAATCAGGGGAGGAGAGAGAGAGGCAATTTACGTTAACCCTTTCGTAGGTTCCCGTAGATGTAGAAAGATGTGTCCGATCCTGCAATATAGGCCGCCCGATCTATATCTAACGGATAGGAAGGAAACTATGACAATTTACCCGCACTCCTCTCCACATTTGCAGATAAGGCTTTCCCTTGTTCATCCTTTTCTCCCACAAGATCTTGATCTTCCGTGCAACGCACGGGCATCTTGCTAGTACTCCTACAATATGTATATTATTGTGAAAGTTCATATACACCAGCCGAGATTAATGCAAACACGGCAGATTTTCATTACATTTCGAACTTTTATAGGACAAAAAAATAAAAGAAACACGACCCTAAACCTATTCTACGGTGGCGACTGATGTCCTCCATCTGCGATCTCCATGTATGGGGGCGGGGTTCAAGACCCGTGAAGTGAAGGTGCGGTCTCCGGCGAGGAAAAGTAGAACACGGGAGACGGACCGACCAGTTGGCACACCATGCCCTGCCGCCTCCCATGCCCTACTCATCCTTGGAGGAGTCCCTAACCTCGGCGGTGCCGGACGTTGGACGGTGGCAAGTAGGACGCGTGGCTCACGTTGCTCCTGTCGTTGGCCGCCAGTGTGGCCATCGCTTGTGCGGCGACTTGAGCGAGGGCGGCAACCTCGAGCTCCATCCCCGAAGACAAGCTCTCCCACAGAGAGTTCGCGCTTGCGGTCATGGAGGATGTGGTTCCAGGTAGGAGGATGATGCGCTATGGTGTGGAGGTTAGCTGGGCATTGCCGCTTTAAGTAGCGCATTCCAGTGAGGCCAAGCGTCTGGGTGCGTCATTAAGTCACCGGAGTTGGTTCCGCGGGCACCGAGCCTCTTAATGACGACATACGAACGGACGACATGAATGCGGGCAGCTGGCGCCGGCTGTGAACACACCGCGCGACGGCGCAAGGGACAAGGGTTTTGGTGTGCCAGGGTAGTCAGCTGTGGTCGTGGCAACGTTGGAGATGCCCTTTGCTCACATGCGATCCCTGCAGCAAGATGACCCGGCATGGTCTCAGGTCCAGAGGATGTAGTTGGCCGCGCTACACCACTCCGCGGACGCGTCGTGGTGCCCCGTGCATCCTTGATGAGCCGGGTGTTGGGGTGTGTTTGGATTGTGGCCAAAGTGCACCTTGCCAAAATTTTGGTCATGACCAAAAGATTGGTCTTTGTTTGGATGGTTGCCATTTTTTTGGCATGCCAATGAACTCTAGCCAACTCTAGTTCATTTTTCTTGCTAATGTCGGCCAAATCATGGGCAACCAATACCTCAACCAAAATTTTGGTCATGACCCAAAGATTGGTCTTTGTTTGGATGGTTGCCATTTCTTTGGCATGCCAATGAACTCTAGCCAACTCAAGTTCATTTTTCTTTCCAATGTCGGCCAAATCATGGGCAACCAATACCTCAACCAAAATTTTGGCTACCCAATGCTTTGATGGGGCAACCTTGGGCACAAACCAAACATACCGTTGGTCGTGCCACAACACTAACGCCACCCTCGGCAAACTGAAACCGACCATGTCTAGCGACGATATGAGTGTGTCGCTCAACCGGTCGCCGTGTCCAGAGGCGGTGCTGGAGCTGCGCCCCGTTGTTGGCCCCAACGACCCACATGAACGGTTGTCGGTGGCGAGGAGGTCGTGGGCCAGCTCCTCCATTGGACTAGTCTGCGCTACGTCGTCCCGATGGGTGTGCCCCACACGTCTGTTTCCCTGTTTTCCCGGCCATATTCGAGCGTCAGTGCTCTGCGTTGCGCATTAGGCCTTTCACTATGTAGGCCAAGTGAGACAACTTTGTTTATTTGAGCCATTCAAGTATAATCATGTGGCGTTTGCTTATTTCTCATTCCTCTCCAACCCTCTTCTCCATCGATCATGTCGCCCTCCAGTCGAGTCCATCCTCCCACATGCCTCATTTGAACATTCCGCCGAGTATCATTCGCATGTACCCACCCTAGTCCTCTTTCAATAGATCTCAAGGCCCTAATATGAAATCGAGAGGGAACGAGTGGGGGCACGTGATACCTAAGGCGGATTCAAAATTTTGAACCGGTGATCATAGCATCCGCAAATCATATATAAAGGGTATTCAATGTTTGTTTCGTTTTTGAACGTACAATATACTCCCTCCTATCCTTTCTAGTTTACATATAAGTTTTATGTGTAGTCAAAGTATATCTACTTTGATCAAAAAGGTATCAACATTCAACAACGCCCAATCAATATTGTTAGATTCGTACATACTCCTAGATTTGTACTCGAGATGGTTTCCAATTTGACTATTGACAAGATTAATAGTACATGAGATGTATAATGTGAAAATTATATCATTGGAAACTCCTTTCACATACGAATTTGATCGTATGCTTTGTGTAAGTTGCATGTCATATATTATTACTCTAACATTTGGTCAAAGTTAGCCTCGAAAAACACATTAGACCCTGTATGCTTTGTGTAAGTTGCATGTCATATATTATTACTCTAACATTTGTGTAAGTTGCATGTCATATATTATTACTCTAACATTTGGTCAAAGTAGTATAGTGGAAGTGGATCCTCTGACGTAGGTATCCCTGCCTTACCCTCCCTTTCGGTCACTTACTGGTGGACCCCATGCTTGCTAGGCCCCGCATGTCAGTTACTCAATGGGTTCGGCCAAGTCAGGGGATCCTCATCCGTAGTATACTCCCTCTGTTTTTATTTACTCCGCATAAAATGGAGGGAGTGGTGGTATAATAAATGACGCGGTCGGGGGAGGGGGAGGGACGTCAGTTTGCTCTCAACTGCGGTCCCACAAGCGAGCGCAAATGCAAGACGAAGCGCGTTCCATTCGATGAGCGACATGGAGGGTCCAGCGTGCCGGGCTGCAACACGAACGCGACAAGAGCGATGTACAGTCAAAACCGATTGACCGGTCGTCACCGGAACCACTATTCACACCAGAACCTTCGCTGCTCGGCCTACGCCAGCCACTGCCCTAAAACCACACCAAATCTCCAGCCCATTCCCCCACCTTTCGATCCCCTAGCCCGCATCAAGAGTCCCCTAGTTCGCTGGAAATCCATGGTGCACCACAAGATCACTTACTACAAGATGCTAATGCCGAAGCGCCAGGCAGAAATCACGGCGGTGGTCGGCGCCACAGACCTCCGTTCCCAAGCTCGCTTTGCGGCGGGCCAATCCCCGAGTTCTTTGGAGCCAAGCTACGAGGAGGAGGAAGCCGATCCAATGTTCATGGTGGAGGTCGCGGCGCAGAAGGCCCCCGATGGGTATGAGATGATGGACGTCGACTTCGTGCCGGCGTCCGAGTCCCCCATGGTGCAGGCGGACCAGCGGTTCAACATGGCGATACTAAACGAGGACCGGGAGGCAGAGGCTCAACTCGACGAGGAGTGCGCGCATGCCGCTGCCATCGAGGCTCTCCTGCAGGCGGAACCGGATGTCGTGGATGTGAACCGGGCGGCGGAGGCTCAACTTGAGGCGGAGCGCGCGGATGCCGCTGCCATCGAGGCCCTCCTGCAGGCGGAACCGGACGTCCTGGACATGAACTGGGCAGCAGAGGCTCGACTCGAAGCAGAGTGCACGGATGCCGCTCTCATCGACACCCTCCTGCAGGCGGAACCGGACGTCCTGGACTTGAACCGGGCGGCAGAGGCTCGACTCGACGCGGAGCGCGTGGATGTTGCTGCCATCGAGGCCCTCCTGCAGGCGGAACTGGACGTCCTCGACTTGAACCGGGTTGTGCTCTCGTCCATGTAGAGCGCCCGCACGCTCCGCTTGAACGAGTAGCTGGAGGCCGAGGACAACCACGGTGCGGAGACACACGTCGGCAGCGATGGCTGGTTCGCACCGGCAGCCAAAGACGACGAGGTCGTCTCTTTCCGCGAGCAGTGATAGGTTTTCTTTATGTTATTGTTTTTATGGATCTTTTGCTGTGTAAAAACATATATTTGTTATGCAAGTCGCCTGACTTGGGTCAATCTACCATTTCAGGCAGTTGGATGAATATCCTACGTCTCCTAACCCTCCTTTCCTTCTTCCTCACCTCTTCTTCTTCCCCAACAGACCACCGCACGGGCCGTACGGATACTCCCCAACATGCGGTTGGTTAAACATACTCTATGAAACGAAAATTATGTTTCAGCGATAGGATGGCTGAGTTTGGTGTGTTCACATGCGATAGCACGTGTCAGTGAGGGTGCGTTCCCTTGGTTGGGTTTGCGGCGTGCAGGAGCGACTGTGTGAGGGGCGGTGCGACCGCGGCGTGCAGGAGCGACCGTGTGAGGGTGCGGTGCGACCGCGATAGCCGTGCGCAAGTGGACCTCCTTCTCATTTTGAAAACTTTAGGCAAGCTTGGCAAAAATGTGTGGCGAAGTTTGGCAATGCAAGGCCTAGACCCAAATAGGATAAGTACGTACGTACTAGGAGTACTAGTGTTAAAAAAGAAAGGCTGGATTTTCCTTCGCGGGATTTAATTGATACAAATCCTCGTTTCACGTGTCAATTAATGCGTATTTTTTCTCCAAAGACCAAAGAGCTAACCATCTCACTCCTCATCGCTTGATTAATGCAGCGCCATGCAAACCAACCTTCTCACTTCCGCATGCATGCAGGGGATATTAATGTCCTTGGTTGCTAACCCCATCAATTTTGCCTCGATTAGTGTTAGTGGCCCTTTGCAAATTGTAATTTTGATATAGTGGCCTTGTGTACAAAAAAAATGGAGGTAGTAACTATATTTGACTTCCTTCCCCATTGCGGTGACGTCGGCGATATTTTTTTATTTTTTGGTAGTTTGGCGAAGTGCGTTCGACGGAGAACACCATTGAGGGAGACCACAGTAAGTTGTTTGCAAGTGTCGCCTGCAAGCCGAGACAACCGCCTTATTTGCATCCAGGAAGTCCTTTAGGCTACCCGTAATGGGAGTATCATAGGTAGTATCATGCATGCCAACTAAGCAATTTTGATGAAGTGGCATAGAATTAAATGAAGAAAGAGAGGCTTGAGTATCATATCATGATACCGTATCATATTAAATGATGTGCTACTATGTGTCATGCATGGCAATAAATGTAATCCTCTATGATACCAACATATGATATTATGCATTAGGGATGTAGTATCATAGACTAGTATCATATGCATGATACTAGTATATGATACTCCCCATTACAATCAGCCTTACTAGTACTACTAGGAGTAACTAATGCGGTGAGATGGCTTCTCGAAGAAGGCGATGGAGAAGCGGAGTCACCGAAGAGTGAAATGATGGTTGCTTCGTCCGTGCTTTTGTGATTTGATGCCTCACTGCTTTGTGATTTGTGATAGAAGGGACAGGGGAGTAGACTCTGTGCTCTATACTGTACTACATGCGTCCAAGCATGGGAGAAAGAGGAGAGACGTTGCATTTTTCTATTCCTTCAATCAATCAATCAGGGAGCTTCGGTTCCATCTTTTTGGCTTTGGCAACACCATCCATAATGGTTCCCACGATGCCAAAAGCTATTTTCACATTTGGCTACACATTGTGGATGCCCTTAACTGTACCACTTGGTTTTGCTCTTGTGTGCTATCTATACAAATCTCAATTATATTGATCTAAAAAATTATAGAATCGAGATTAGTAAAAAGGAGGTGATTTTGCCGCGCGGATGGCGGGGGAGGTTTCTTATTTGAGCAATGCTACATCCACGTAATGGTTTACGTAAAGTTACGAACTAATGTGATGTGGGACTATTTGATTGGATTAAAGGAGAGGATTAGGCCCACCCCACCTGAAATCAGGGGGCATATATAGATTAGATGGAAAGTATATGTAGCAGCTACGTAGCCCTTTGTAGGTCTAGGATTAGGCTTCTTATTTTCGGAGGACGTTGTCCTGGCGGTTTGCTAACATGCGGTCCCACATGTCAGTGCTTTACCAAGCCGATCCGCGTCCCACATGAGGCAGAACAACGGCAGAAGCAACACGTGGTTAAGTTGAAGAAGATGAGGGAGAAGCGGATTCAGCAACGAGTGAAATGATGGTTGCTTCGTCTCTCCAACTTAACTACGGGAAAGGTGCAACTTTGTGATTTGACGCCTCATTGTTCATTACTACGCCGGCGCCATGACTGGGGTGCTTCACCCCGGCTGCTCTGCACTGTATTCCGGTATGGCACGTGGACTCGGTAGCTTGATGTCCCACATGTCGGCAAAAGGGACTAGAAGATTTATGAAAGCGAGCACTTCACTCTTACGATAGAGGAGTAGACGACACGACGGCCCAGTGAATTGTCACTTGTACTGTATAGTACTATAGTTTTGCTGTTTTGCACGATCCATCGATACAAACCCGATTAAACAGGAAAGGGCGGGATTTTTCCCGCGCGGTAGATGATACTGGCCATACATTTCAAAGGCAATTTTAATGTATGCAAACTGAATAATTATAAGTAAGAATATGATATCTAGTAAAACTAAAAACACATATGATTTATTGTGTTAGAGTGTAGTAGTAGTGCTGTATTGCATAGTTGTTAGATGTAACATGCGAGAACGTGTAGAGATGTAGTTTTGGAGGGCCTACAGAGAGAAAAGCGTAATACGGTCACCGAACTTCAGAATAAGCTGATTACGGTCACTATATACATTTTGCGGAGATTATACGGTCACTTGCTCACAGCTCAGCATCGGATTGCAGTCTGTTGACCGTCCAAATAGTCTGCGTGGCGCCATGTTGACTAGTTAAATTGACCACGTTCGTTGTGGGTCCCACCTGTCAGTTCGCATAGGCAAAAGGTCAGATAAACACAAATTTACGCAGGCGCGACAAGGCTCCAACCCGTGCGCGGGAATCACCTGGTTGTGTATGTGTCTGTCAGGGCCTGATTTTTGGCATGCACGTGTAGGTTGAGCACTTGAGCGTGAGAGTGTGTGTTGGTCGTGTGGTGTACTGGTGTGTGCATGCATGCGTGCGTGTGTGCGTGTGAGTGTTGGGTGCGTGCGTGTGAGTGTTGCGTGCGTGCGTTGCTGCGTGTGTACGTGTGAGTGTTGCGTGCGTGCATGGGTGCATGTGTTTGTGTGAGTGTTCCGTGGATGCAGTTCGTGTGCATGCGTGCGTGTGTGTATAATCACCACACCAGCTCCTGTGTGTTAAAACAGACGGCTCAGCATACCAATACAAGGCCACCTTGTCCGCTGTGCCCGCGGTCATGACTTCGAACCACCGTCCAAATATTTTTTTGTCGTTTGTTTTCATTCTTACTAGCAAGATGCCCGTGCGTTGCATGTAACATCAAGATGCATTTGTATGACTTGTTTTTTTGAGGATTTTTGTATGACTTGTTTATCTTGTGAGAGAAAAGGATGAACGAGGGAAGGCCTTATTTGCAAATGTGGAGAGGTGTGTGGGTACCTTTTTGCAAAATTGCCATAGTTTCTTTCCTATCCGTCAGATATAAATCGGACGACCTATATTGCAGGATGGCAGGCACACCATCATCACCAACTCTGTTTTTTATAAGAGTGTATTTTATGTATTTTATAAGAGTGTAGATGTAGAGTAGATACAAGTCGACAGGTGGGCACGATGGCAGTGAGATAATGTGATGCAACACTAGAGGTGCCACGTGGAGCGTTTAACTGGTCAACTAGTCATGTCATGAGCAAATACAGAGTTGTACCGTGAGCCCGTGACTGCATAATAACCACTAAACGTAAATGGTGACCGTAATGAGTGGATTCTGAAGTCCAATGTACGTATTGTGCTTTCGCTTCAAATACAATGATCGTCATTGCATATATCATGAGAGAAAGATGAAACATGCGTGAATTTTCTAGGGGCTTACTAATAGAGGACCTGGAGATAGTTTTGTGTGCATACGTGAAAGGGCGTATAGGGGGGTATGCAATGGAGAGAGAGATGCTCTTCGTTTCTCTTTATTATGACTAACTTTGTATATAGTATAAAAACATACAAATTCATAGTGCGGAATAAATATCATTGTGGGCACCATGCAATGCAAATTAGCGTTCGTACTCCTCCATATAACTTTGTAATGTTGTATATATGTAGAAACTCTAAAATAATTTTTTGGCCACACTTTATTCAAAAGGAATGTTGTATGTGAAATAAATGTGAAGAGAGGGCTTTTTAGATCAATGGGGTACGTGATGTAACATGTGTGAATGTGTAGTTGATGCATTTGGCGGGGCCTAGAGAGGTATGTGTGTGTATTACGTATTCGAGAGAGGCATGGATAGAGGGGCCGGCGGGGGGGGCGTGGGAGAGATAGCACGAGAAATGAGAGTGGTCTAGAGAGAGAGACGAATATGACGTCACGAAAAGAGATTCCATTCCCTTGAGTGTGTATATGCAAGGGGGGAGGGAATAGAGTGTTGGGGAACGTAGCAGAAATTCAAAATTTTCCTACGTGTCACCAAGATCTATCTATGGAGAGACCAGCAACGAGTAGAAAGAGAGTGCATCTACATACCCTTGTAGATCGCTAAGCGGAAGCGTTCAAGTGAACGGGGTTGATGGAGTCGTACTCGTCGTGATTCAAATCACCGATGATCCTAGTGCCGAACGGACGGCACCTCCGCGTTCAACGCACGTACAGCCCGGTGACGTCTCCCACGCCTTGATCTAGCAAGGAGAGAGGGAGAGGTTGAGGAAGACTCCATCCAACAGCAGCACAACGGCGTGGTGGTGGTGGAGGAGCGTGGCAATCCAGCAGGGCTTCGCCAAGCACCATGGGAGAGGAGGAGTAGGAAGAGAGGTAGGGATGTGCCAGAACTTCGTGTATAGCTCCCATGCGCCTCCCCACTATATATAGGGGTGGAGGGGCTGGTTTCTTGCCCTCCAAGTCCATTGGGGCGTTGGCCAAGGTGGGAGGAAAGAAATCTCATTATTTCCTTCCCCACCGATTGTTATCCCCCCTTTTTAGGGATCTTGATCTTATCCCTTCGGGATATGATCTTATTCCTTCTAAGGGGGGATCTTGGTGCGCCTTGACCAGGGGTGTGGGGCCTTTCCCCCACTACCCACGTCCATGTGTGTCCCCCCATGCAGGTGGGCCCCACTCCGGAACCTTCTAGAACCTTCCCGGTACAATACCGAAAAATCCCAAACATTTTCCGGTGGCCAAAATAGGACTTCCCATATATAAATCTTTACCTCCGGACCATTCCGGAACTCCTCGTGACGTCCGGGATCTCATCCGGGACTCCGAACAACATTCGGTAACCACATACAAACTTCCTTTATAACCCTAGCGTCATCGAACCTTAAGTGTGTAGACCCTACGGGTTCGGGAGACATGTAGACATGACCGAGACATTCTCCGGTCAATAACCAACAGCGGGATCTGGATACCCATGATGGCTCCCACATGTTCCACGATGATCTCATCGGATGAACCACGATGTCAAGGACTTAATCAATCCCATATTCAATTCCCTTTGTCTATCGGTATGTTACTTGCCGGAGATTCGATCGTCGGTATCCAATACCTTGTTCAATCTCGTTACCGGCAAGTCACTTTACTCGTTCCGTAACACATCATCCCGTGATCAACTCCTTGGTCACATTGCGCATATGATGATGTCCTACCGAGTGGGCCCAGAGATACCTCTCCGTTTACACGGAGTGACAAATCCCTGTCTCGATCCGCATAAAACAATAGATACTTTCGGAGATACCTGTAGTGCACCTTTATAGTCACCCAGTTACATTGTGACGTTTGATACACCCAAAGCACTCCTACGGTATCCATGAGTTACACGCTCTCATGGTCGAAGGAAGAGATACTTGACATTGGCAAAGCTCTAGCAAATGAACTACACGATCTTTTGTGCTAGTCTTAGGATTGGGTCTTGTCCATCACATCATTCTCCTAATGATGTGATCCCGTTATCAACGACATCCAATGTCCATAGCCAGGAAACCATGACTATCTGTTGATCACAACGAGCTAGTCAACTAGAGGCTCACTAGGGACATATTGTGGTCTATGTATTCACACGTGTATTACAATTTCCGGATAATACAGTTATAGCATGAATAAAAGACAATTATCATGAACAAGGAAATATAATAATAATACTTTTATTATTGCCTCTAGGGCATATTTCCAACAGTCTCCCACTTGCACTAGAGTCAATAATCTAGTTCACATCGCCATGTGATTAACACTCACAGGTCACATCGCCATGTGACTAATACCCAAGAGTTTACTAGAGTCTGTAGTCTAGTTCACATCACTATGTGATTAACACTCAATGAGTTTTATGTTTGATCATGTTGCTTGTGAGAGAGGTTTTAGTCAACGGGTCTGAACCTTTCAGATCCGTGTGTGCTTTACAAATCTCTATGTCATCTCCTAGATGCAGCTACCACGCTCTATTTGGAGCTATTCCAAACAACTGTTATACTTGGAGCTATTCTAAATTATTGCTCCATTATATGTATCCGGTCTCTCTACTCAGAGCTATCCGGATAGGTGTCAAGCTTGCATCGTCGTAACCTTTACGACGAACTCTTTTACCACCTCCATAATCGAGAAAATTCCTTAGTCCACTAGTTACTAAGGATAACTTTGACCGCTGTCCTGTGAGCCATTCTTGGATCACTCTTGTACCCCTTGACTGACTCATGGCAAGGCACACTTCAGGTGCGGTACACAGCATAGCATACTGAAGAGCCTACGTCTTAAGCATAGGGGACGACCTTCGTCCTTTCTCTCTATTCTGCCGTAGTCGAGCTTTAAGTCTTAACTTCGTACCTTACAACTCAGGCAAGAACTCCTTCTTTGACTGGTCCATCTTGAACACCTTCAAGATCATGTCAAGGTATGTGCTCATTTGAAAGTATTATTAAGAATTTGATCTATCCTTATAGATCTTGATGCTCAATGTTCAAGTAGCTTAATCCAGGCTTTCCATTGAAAAACACTTTCAAAATAACCCTATATGCTTTCCAGAAATTCTACGTCATTTCTGATCAACAATATGTCAACAACATATACTCATTAGAAATTCTATAGTGCTCCCACTCACTTCTTTGGAAATACAAGTTTCTCATAAACTTTGTACAAACCCAAATTTTTTTGATCATCATCAAAGCATACATTCCAACTCCGAGATGCTCACTCCAGTCCTTAGAAGGATTGCTGGAGCTTTGCATACTTATTAGCATCTTTCGGGATTGAAAAAACCTTCCGGTTGTATCACATACAACCTTTCCTCATTAAAATCGTCGAGGAAACAATGTTTTGACATCCTATCTGCAAGATTTCATAAATAATGCAGTAATCGCTAATATAATTCCAACAGACTCTTAGCATCGCTACGAGTGAGAAAATCTCATCGTAGTCAACTCCTTGAACTTGTCGGAAAACATCTTAACGACAAGTCGAGCTTTCTTAATGGTGACATTTACCATCATTGTCCGTCTTCCTTTTGAAATCCATCTGTACTCATTAGCCTTACGACCATCGAGCCGTTCTGCCAAAGTCTACACTTTGTTTTCATACATGGATCCTCTCTCGGATTTTATGGCCTCAAGCCATTTATCGGAATCCGGGCCCACCATCGCTTCTCCATAGCTCGTAGGTTCATTGTTGTCTAGCAACATGACCTTCAAGACAGGATTATGTACCACTCTGAAGTAGTACGCATCCTTGTCATCCTACGAGGTTTGGGAGTGACTTGATCCGAAGTTTCATGATCAATATCATAAGCTTCCACTTCAATTGGTGTAGGTGCCACAGGAACAACTCCCTGTGCCCTGTCACACACTAGTTGAAGAGACGGTTCAATAACCTCATCAAGTCTCCACCATCCTCCCACTCAATTCTTTCGAGAGAAACTTTTCCTCGAGAAAGGACCCGATTCTAGAAACAATCCATATTGCTTTCGGATCTGAATTAGGAGGTATACCCAACTGTTTTGGGTTTCCTATGAAGATGCATTTTATCCGCTTTGGGTTCGAGCTTATCAACCTGAAACTTTTTCATATAAGCGTCGCAGCCCCAAACTTTTAAGAAACGACAACTTAGGTTTCTCTAAACCATAATTCATACAGTGTCATCTCATCAGAATTACGTGGTGCCCTATTTTAAAGTGAATGTGGTTGTCTCTAATGCCTAACCCATGAACGATAGTGGTAATTCGATAAGAGACATCATGGTACGCACCATATCCAATAGGGTGCAACTATGATGTTCGGACACACCATCACATTATGGTGTTCCAGGCGGTATTAATTGCGAAACAATTTCCACAATGTCTTAATTGTGTGCCAAAACTCGTAACTCAGATATTCATCTCTATGATCATATCATAGACATTTTATCCTCTTGTCACAATGATCTGCTACTTCACTCTGAAATTACTTGAACCATTCAATAATTCAGACTTGTGTTTCATCAAGTAAATATACTCAACATTTACTCGAATCATCTGTGAAGTAAGAACATAATGGTATTCACTGCATGCCTCAGCACTCATTCGACTGCACACATCAAAATGTGTTACTTCCAACAAGTTGCTATCTTGTTCCATCTTACTGAAAATGAGGCTTTTCAGTCATCTTGCCCATGTGGTATGATTTGCATATCTCAAGTGATTCAAAATCAAGTGAGTCCGAACGATCCATTTGCATGGAGTTTCTTCATGCATATACACCAATAGACATGGTTCGCATGTCTCAAACTTTTCAAAAACGAGTGAGTCCAAAGATCCATCAACATGGAGCTTCTTCATGCGTTTTATACCATTATGACTTACATGGCAGTGCCACAAGTAAGTGGTACTATCATTACTATCTTATATCTTTTGGCATGAAAATGTGTATCACTACGACCGAGATTCAATAAACCATTCCTTTAGGTGCAAGACCATTGAAGGTATTATTCAAAAATAGAGTAACCATTATTCTCCTTAAATGAATAACCGTATTGCGATAGACATAATCCAATCATGTCTATGCTCAACGCAAACACCAATCTCGGTGGTAGAGGGAGCGTGCGATGCTTGATCATATCAACCTTGGAAACACTTCCAACATATATCGTCAGCTCACCTTTAGCTAGTCTCCGTTTATTCCGTAGCTTTTATTTCGAGTTACTAACACTTAGCAACCGAACCGGTATCCAATACCCTGGTGCTACTAGGAGTACTAGTAAAGTACACATTAACATAATGTATATCCAATATACTTCTATCGACCTTGCCAGCCTTCTCATCTACCAAGTATCTAGGGTAATGCTGCTCCAGTGGTTGTTCCCCTTATTACAGAAGCACTTAGTCTCGGGTTTGGGTTCAACCTTGGGTTTCTTCACTAGAGCAGCAGCTGAATTGCCGTTTCATGAAGTATCCCTTTGTTCCCTTGCCCTTCTTGAAACTAGTGGTTTCACCAACCATCAACAATTGATGCTCCTTCTTGATTTCTACTTTCGCGGTGTCAAACATCATGAATATTTCAAGGATCATCATATCTATCCCTGATATGTTATAGTTAATCACGAAGCTCTAGCAGCTTGGTGGCAATGACTTTGGGGAAACATCACTATCTCATCTGGAGGATCAACTCCCACTCGATTCAAGTGATTGTTGTGCTCAGACAATCTGAGCACAAGCTCAACGATTGAGCTTTTCTCCCTTAGTTTGCAGGCTAAGAAAATCGTCGGAGGTCTTATACCTCTTGACGTGGGCACGAGCCTGAAATCCCAATTTCAGCCCTCGAAACATCTCATATGTTCCGAGACGTTTCGAAAACGTCTTTGGTGCCTCTACTTAAACCATTTAATTGAACTATCATGTAGTTATCAAAACGTGTATGTCCGATGTTAGCAACATCGACAAACGACGTTGGGGTTCAGCACACTGAGCGGTGCATTAAGGACATAAGCTTTCTACTGATCGCATAATCGCTACTATCAACTTTCAACTATATTTTCTCTAGGAACATATCTAAACAGTGGAACTATAAGCGCGAGCTTACGACATAATTTGCAAAAGGTCTTTTGACTATGTTCAGGATAATTAAGTTCATCTTATGAACTCCCACTTAGATAGACATCCCTCTGGTCATCTAAGTGATCACATGATCCGAGTCAACTAGGCTGTGTCCGATCATCACGTGAGACGGACTAGTCATCATCGGTGAACATCTTCATGTTGATCGTATCTACCATACGACTCATGCTCGACCTTTCGGTCTCCGTGTTCCGAGGCCATGTCTGCACATGCTAGGCTCGTCAAGTTAACCCTAAGTGTTTTCCCTGTGTAAAACTGTCTTACACCCATTGTATGTGAACGTAATAATCCATCACACCCGATCATCACGTGGTGCTTAGAAGCGACGAACTGTAGCAACGGTGCACAGTTAGGGGAGAACACTTCTTGAAATTTTGTAAGGGATCATCTTATTTACTACCGTCGTCCTAAGCAAACAAGATGCATAAACATGATAAACATCACATGCAATCAAATAGTGACATGATATGGCCAATATCATTTTGCTCCTTTTGATCTTCATCTTCGGGGCTCCATGATCATCATCGTCACCGGCACGACACCATGATCTCCATCATCATGATCTCCATCATCGTGTCTTCATGAAGTTGTCACGCCAACGACTACTTCTACTTCTATGACTAACACGTTTAGCAATAAAGTAAAGTACTTTACATGGCGTTCTTCAATGACACGCAGGTCATACAATAAATTAAGACAACTCCTATGGCTCCTGCCGGTTGTCATACTCATCGACATGCAAGTCGTGAATCCTATTACAAGAACATGATCAATCTCATACATCACATATCATTCATCACATTCTTCTTGGCCATATCACATCACATAGCATACCCTGCAAAAACAAGTTAGACGTCCTCTAATTGTTGTTGCATGTTTTACGTGGCTGCTATGGGTTTCTAGCAAGAACGTTTCTTACCTACGCAAGACCACAACGTGATATGCCAATTGCTATTTACCCTTCATAAGGACCCTTTTCATCGAATCCGTTCCGACTAAAGTGGGAGAGACTGGCACCCGCTAGCCACCTTATGCACCAAGTGCATGTCAATCGGTGGAACCTGTCTCACGTAAGAGTACGTGTAAGGTCGGTCCGGGCCGCTTCATCCCACAATACCGTCGAAACAAGATTGGACTAGTAACGGTAAGCATATTGAACAACATAAATGCCCACAACTACTTTGTGTTCTACTCGTGCAAAGAATCTACGCAATAGACCTAGCTCATGATGCCACTGTTGGGGAACGTAGCAGAAATTCAAAATTTTCCTACGTGTCACCAAGATCTATCTATGGAGAGACCAGCAACGAGTAGAAAGAGAGTGCATCTACATACCCTTCTAGATCGCTAAGCGGAAGCGTTCAAGTGAACGGGGTTGATGGAGTCGTACTCGTCGTGATTCAAATCACCGATGATCCTAGTGCCGAACGGACGGCACCTCCGCGTTCAACACACGTACAACCCGGTGACGTCTCCCACGCCTTGATCCAGCAAGCAGAGAGGGAGAGGTTGAGGAAGACTCCATCCAACAGCAGCACAACGGCATGGTGGTGGTGGAGGAGCGTGGCAATCCAGCAGGGCTTCGCCAAGCACCATGGGAGAGGAGGAGTAGGAAGAGAGGTAGGGCTGTGCCAGAACTTCGTGTATAGCTCCCATGCGCCTCCCCACTATATATAGGGGTGGAGGGGCTGGTTTCTTGCCCTCCAAGTCCATTGGGGCGTTGTCCAAGGTGGGAGGAAAGAAATCTCATTATTTCCTTCCCCACCGATTGTTATCCCCCCTTTTTAGGGATCTTGATCTTATCCCTTCGGGATATGATCTTATTCCTTCTAAGGGGGGATCTTGGTGCGCCTTGACCAGGGGTGTGGGGCCTTTCCCCCACTACCCACGTCCATGTGGGTCCCTCCATGCAGGTGGGCCCCACTCCGGAACCTTCTAGAACCTTCCCGGTACAATACCGAAAAATCCCGAACATTTTCCGGTGGCCAAAATAGGACTTCTCATATATAAATCTTTACCTCCGGACCATTCCGGAACTCCTCGTGACGTCCGGGATCTCATCCGGGACTCCGAACAACATTCGGTAACCACATACAAACTTCCTTTATAACCCTAGCGTCATCGAACCTTAAGTGTGTAGACCCTACGGGTTCGGGAGACATGTAGACATGACCGAGACGTTCTCCAGTCAATAACCAACAGCGGGATCTGGATACCCATGATGGCTCCCACATGTTCCACGATGATCTCATCGGATGAACCACGATGTCAAGGACTTAATCAATCCTGTATTCAATTCCCTTTGTCTATCGGTATGTTACTTGCCCGAGATTCGATCGTCGGTATCCAATACCTTGTTCAATCTCGTTACCGGCAAGTCACTTTACTCGTTCCGTAACACATCATCCCGTGATCAACTCCTTGGTCACATTGCGCATATGATGATGTCCTACCGAGTGGGCCCAGAGATACCTCTCCGTTTACACGGAGTGACAAATCCCAGTCTCGATCCGCATAAAACAATAGATACTTTCGGAGATACCTGTAGTGCACCTTTATAGTCAGCCAGTTACATTGTGACGTTTGATACACCCAAAGCACTCCTACGGTATCCAGGAGTTACACGCTCTCATGGTCGAAGGAAGAGATACTTGACATTGGCAAAGCTCTAGCAAATGAACTACACGATCTTTTGTGCTAGTCTTAGGATTGGGTCTTGTCCATCACATCATTCTCCTAATGATGTGATCCCATTATCAACGACATCCAATGTCCATAGCCAGGAAACCATGACTATCTGTTGATCACAACGAGCTAGTCAACTAGAGGCTCACTAGGGACATATTGTGGTCTATGTATTCACACGTGTATTACGATTTCCGGATAATACAGTTATAGCATGATAAAAGACAATTATCATGAACAAGGAAATATAATAATAATACTTTTATTATTGCCTCTAGGGCATATTTCCAACATAGAGGCACCAGGAGAAATTTTCTGTGTGTGTGGTGTTTGTGTTGGTATGTGTGGGTGTGAGAAGATAATGAGACGTGGGGGCAGAGGGTGTGTCACCGCGTGAGGTCCGGTGGGTCGAGGTGAGGCCCTTTGTTCTGTTTCGTCCTACGCCACATTGGTCGGCCCGTGACGCATTTAGGAAGACCCATGGATGACTAGTCGTACAAGACAAAGATAGCAGAATTGTGAAGGACTCTGTGTCCACTGACAAAGCCGGCTAGGATTTGTAACCCTAGGTTCTCGGACTAAGGTAACCCCTTTATCTCTGATATTACTATTCATCCAACCTAACTTTAAGGGGCATCCTACAGAATGCTCTGCTAGAATCATACTCGATTAGGAAGAGAGGTGTGAGACAATGCGTGAGAGACAGGCGTAAAGATAATGTGCGTACATGAGACACGTAGGCAGGTCCATGTATATAGAAAGGGTCGATGAGGATTGTGCGTGTGTATGTTTGCGAGAGGAAGAGTTCTTGTGATAAAGGTTAGTGAAAACAGTTGCAAATGGTTACGAGAGGGAGGGAGGGTTATATCTAGAGCATGTGTGCGAGAAAGACACCTCGGGAGAGAGTGCGTGAGCATGTGTGAGAGACCATCGATGGAGAGTGAAACTACACGTAAAAGACTGCTCTACACATTGATTAAAGATATAAATTGTATCCAAATATTAGGATGGGATCATGATATTTGCAATTCGCGTAAGGAGCGGTCATTGATCCATCAGACATCTAGATTCTATCGAATTTGGGCATGTCTATGTTATTATTCGACACAATTGATCCACATAGTTAGTATTTTGAACTCCAGACAATGCATCGCTTTAGCAATCGAATATAAACGTGAGTATAGTCCATGTTGTGTGTGTAAAGCACATTATACATTCGAAAGTTACACAATGGACATTATAAATAGCTACTACCTATGAACTAGCATACATTTGAATTCAACTTAAGGTGGTTTAAAAAAATAGAATTCAACATGAAGTCCATTCAATTATTTGAATTTCATATCATGGCATTTGTAAACCATACCTAAATTATGGGGGCACCAATCTTTGCTCTGATTTTGTACATAATAGCATATGTAGTCGTGTACAAAATAGATTCAAATTTAGCTCCTCCATTCCAAAATAATCGTAGTTATAGGATTTTCAAGTGTCAAAATTTCAAAAAGAAGCGGATAATTTAATGAGGTTTTCAAACATACAAGGTCAAATATAACGTTGTATATTTAGGTCAATCCTCATAGTTCAAGAGTATTCTAAACGTGAATGCTTGTGTTTCAAAATTTCGAACGAAGTGCCAAAAGAGCCTCTACTCGCCCGAAACCGCGTGAGAGCAATGTTTGGTAGTACAAGGAAATTACTTTTCTAATAACTCCGACCCGTGAAACCTACCGGCCCGACGTCCAAAGGTCTAAACCAGGGTAGGTCTGTAGCTTCATCTAGACGCCACGCAACCGCATCTGAAAAACATTCATACACAATGGCCGCCTAAGCACACATGCAGGCGGCCGAAATCGCTCCCGCCCACTATTTGGGACACCTGGGATTACCATCCTACCCCCGACCTGCAGTAGGTCTGAAATTTAAGAGGGGGCAAAGTTTGTACTTTCCCCAAATTTCAAACAAGCGCGTCCCATCTTCTGTTCAAAAAAGCCAAAAACAAGCGCATCCCAGACCGAAACATGGTTCCCCCCACCCGTCAGATTCCCCATTCGTACTCCGTGGGCACCAAAACTACCTCTCCACCAGCCGCGAAACCCCGGCGTCCTCCGTCCGCCACCCCATCCCACCCATCAACCGCCGCCCTCCTCCATCACGCCGGAGCCGATACCTCGATGTCGTCGTCCACCGCAACCTCAACCGCAACGCCCTCCATGGCTAGTAGTTGAAGTCGAGGCCGAGCCGTCCGTACCCAAGCCAGTTCAACCACGCCGTCCGACGCCTCACCACTGCCGCTCCAACTTCGCCACCCTCCACCGCACCGGAGTTGTTCCTGCTACGCCGTCCTTCGCCGCCTCGGATCTGCTTCCCCTCCGCTGACATACGGTAACGACAACACAATCAACAATTTGTCCATGGGTTTGTCCAAGCCTGCACCCTCCAGAACATCGGTTCCCCCGGTAAAAAGAAGAAAATCGGTGTGACTTGTGGAGGTGACCACACCGGCAACCGAAAAAGGTACTCCTCTTCCCTTATTCGTGCAAATCTTACATCTCTGCTTGCACGGTATTCATCCCACAGAAGACACTAGTTGACCGCTTCTTCTTGATACTAGATGTTCCTAGTAACTCGTGATGCACAAGGTTTCTCCTCATATACTATTTCACCTTAGCTAGAGGTCCGTCGCCCCTCTTGAATTTCAATTTCTGGCCACTTGATTCCCAATTAACGGAAGCATTCCCCGGCGTAACAGGCGCTAGTACGCCTATTACGCCGGGGAAGCAGTGCCTTGGTGTTTATCTTAGGGGCGTGTGCGGCCTATAACTACTGGCGCCCGATCTGGAGGTCGACCGGGATTAAAGGGATGGCCTACGGGCGCTGCCAAGCACGGCGGTGGTGTGAGGTCGATGGGAGGGCGGGGCGACGGAGGCAGGGGTATGGGCCGGTGGTCGCTGGCGGTTCGAGAAAGATCGTCAACAGTGACTGGCGGGAGGTAGACGAAGGCCATCTGCCCGTTCCTTATAGATCAGACGGTTCATTAAAAAAATCGACTAACCTATTTATTTTCAGTCGACTGTTATCTTAGATATGACCACATGTGGTGGTGTGCTGGAGGAGTACCTGCATTTCCTATGCTCATATATTACAAAATCATACAGTGTAGAATCTAATTTTGTTTGCCATGCAATGTTCTAGAGCTATCATATGTCTCCTATCATTTATTTTTCAGCCACCTGCTATCTGCTACTTTTACAGTGCACTAGTTCTGCACACACTTCACCCTTACTCTCACTGTTGTGTTTTTATGCAAGGGTATTTCAAACTCTGCTGCCATGAGAGAAGCCAAAAGGAAAAGAGAGAAGTCGCTCCAGTTTGGTGTGTGGCTAGGCAAGACACGTTTCAACACTTTAAAGGGTGCAGTGTCAGCAGATGGAGACGGGGAACGTAGCTCTGGAGTTGATGACCTCGCTCGCAATGAACCAGCATCCCAGGTGCTTGCTTTAACTTCGCGGTGTCATATGTGGTTGCATGTTCCATATGGTGTCTAGCTTGTATTCGAAAGGCCGAAGTCGGTAAGATAAGGAAAGATATTTTTTTACATGAACCACCATCCCGTGAGCACCATAAGACAAATTTGCTAGTCAGGGCACTGGCCGAGCCAGTGACAAGCCCAGCAAAGATAGGCATCACCTGAAAGCCAACTAAAAATCTTCGATGGTGGCGAAGCAGCCCGCCTCCCACCAGGCTCTCAGGTCCTAGATGATCACACTCACCACTCCAGCCGGATGTCTAGCTTGTATTGCTTCCAATTTGGTTAAATTGCATCTGCTTAGCTTACACATTATACCTTTGAATATGACATGCCTTTCTGTTTTTGGTACATACTAGTACATCTGTGTATTAACCATGTTCTTACATCAAACTAATGTTCTTGTGTATCCCTCATCAATCACTTATGACGAGGCAGGCAGGCAAGGGGACTACTCCTCATTTAAAGAATGCAGCTTCAGCCTCCCGACATGATTCTCAAGAAACAGAAATGCTAGATGAATATAGTGAACGTAGCTCTGTAGTTGATTATAGCATTTCCCCTACACTAGCATCACAGGTGCTTGCTCTAACTTGGCAGCGTGATATGTGGTTGCATGTTGCATATGGTGTCTAGATTGTAATTCTTCCAATCTGGTTAAACTGCATGTGCTAGTCTGCTTAGCTTATACATTATACCTGTTAATGTGACATGCCTTCCTGTATTTAGTACATAGTACGTCTGTCTACTAAGCATGTCCTTACATAAAACTATTGTTTTTTTGTATCCCGCATCAATCAACATGACGAGACACCTTTAGTATATGCAGTGCGATATTAGTTGCATCTTTCATACGATTTATAGCAGGTGCTGCTTCTAATTTGTTGAAATTCCATTTACGATGGGACGCTTTTAACTTGGCAGAGTCATATTGGTTGCATCTTTCATGTGGTGTCTAGCTTGCATTGCTTCTTATTTGCTGGAATGGTTTCTACTTAGTTTACACAAACAGTTGTGAACATGCCATGCCGTCCTGTTTTTCGTACATATTCCATCCTGGTATCATGTGTTTGCCTTACATCAAAGTAGTGATTGTCAGTATCATGCATGAATGAGTTCTGAAGAGAGAATTTTATTGCTTTTTCTTGTCGGTTTTACTTGACAATTCAAAATCAATAAAGCGGAAGGAAGTTAGCAAGGCAGCGGATAAAGGTGCTCCTTTCGAACGGAGGGCCTCTACAGTTTCTACTCCTCCACACCCCCAAGATGATTTCCAAGACAACACATGCATAGACACTCAACAAAGCTGTGTTTATAATGAGCACATCTCCCCTAGTGCAGCATCACCGGTGCTCCCTCTAACTTGGCACTATTATATGCAGTTGCATGTTATGTGTGATGTCTAGCTTGTATTGCTTCTAATTTTGTTGAATTCCATCTGCTTACTTTACACATTATACTTGAATAAGACACATGTTCCTGTTTCTAGAACATACAATATCTGTCTATCACACCATGTTCTTACATCAAATTACTACTGTTGTGTAACCTGCAACAATCACTTATCATAAGACACGTTTGATTTCGGAGTGTGATATAGGTTACATCTCACATTATTTTCTAGCTTGTATTACTAATTTATTGAAATGGCACTTATGACGGGACAGTTTTAATTTGGTAGAGTGATATTCGTTGCATCTTTCATATGGTGTCTAGCTTTCATTGCTTTTAATTTGTTGAAATGCCTTCTCCTTAGTTCACACATCATAAGCTGTGAATATGCAATGCTGTGAATATGCAATGGCACTAATGATGAGAGACCTCTAACATGGTAGTGTGATGTTGTTTGCATCTTGCATATGATTTATTTCTTGTACCGCTTCACATTTGTTTAAACACCATTTAGGATGAGACACTGTTAACTTGGCAGAGCGATATTTGTAGCATCTTTGATATGGTGTCTACCTTCCATTGCATTGCTTCTAATTTGGTGAAATGTCTTCTTCTTAGTTTACACATCATAGTTCTGGTTATCTCTTCCATCCTGTTTTTCATACATATTACATCCTCCTATCATGTGGTTGTCTAACATCAAAGTTTAGTTTGTCTGCATCACACATCAATTTGTTCTGAAGAACTAAATTGTTATTTGTTTTTCTTGTCGGCTTGACTTAACATGGCATAGAGAAAGAGGAAGAAACACAGAATGGCAGGGAATGAGAAGCGGATGAATCCTGCAGATTCTGCTGGTACTGATGGTGCAATAGAAGGTCAAAGTCCAGCAGAAAATTCTACAAACACGGAATCCCATGCTACACAAGTTGCAAAAAAAGACAAACAGAAACAAATAGCTGCCACCAAACAAGCAGAGACAGCCCTAGTTCTTGCAACACCTACCACAGTACTACCAGCTGCACGACGTACTCATGCGTCAACTGAGCTAGCAGCATGTTCCAAAGCTCCCTTGCCACCTGACACTACTTCCCAAGCACTCTTGACACAAGACGAGTTGGCAATATTAGATGAACCTTGTGAGCTTCAACAACAAGAAGGTAGTTGCTGGAGTCAAGTTACTATTGCATGCTTCTTTATATGTAGTCTCATAGTTTGATGTACACTAACACTTCCTATGTTTGTTGTTGGACTAGCACCTAGGCGCAAGAGGAAACAAACATCAGGGATAATGCTCGATAGGTTAACTAAATCTAGAGGAGGAAGAATGGAGATCCGTTTTGAGGCAGGTTTAAAAAGGCCACGTGATGCTACAGAGTCAGCCAAGTTAGTATCAGAGGCAGCGGTTGCTGTTAGGTGTCATGTACGTATCCTCCCAACATGGATTCAGTACAGGAATGACAAAGACGAAACCCAGTTCAACATCTTCCTCGACCATTTATCTGTAAGTATGGTTATGTATGGAAACTAGTAATATCGTCTTGCTCTGTCCAATACTTTCTAGGTTGCTGATAATGAGACTCCCATAATTTTCAATAGATGAGGTTCAAGTTGGATAGCCAAGATGATGCAACCAGACAAGCTTGCACCCATGTTTTCAAGTCTGCTCTGCGACAGTATCGGTATAACTTGAGGAAAACTCACTTTGAAGGCAAGGCTAACAGTGAACTTGCCCAAACATCTCCAGTGGAAATATATCTGATGAAGACTGGAGAGGCCTCGTTAAACACTGGTCTGATCCGAAGTATCAGGTACATTATATATATGTCATCAGATCACATGTTGAAGTCCTATTTACGCATGTGCCACACAAATCTATCTTCTTGTAGGTGAACTGTTCAAAGAACAAGGCCAACCGTACGAAAGTGAAATTCCAACAGACGACAGGATCTCGTAGCTATATTGCACACTGCGAGGCTCTTGTAATTAGCTGTTGTTTCACTCTTTTCGCTGTACCATATTATCAGATCTATATTGACTTGTTCCAAATGCAGAGGAAAGCCCGCAAGGACCAAAAAGTACCTGAACCAAATGCTGTGGAAATCTTCAAGGACTGTCACACCAGCAAGAAGAAGGGCATGACTACACCAGTCAAAGCCGCTGTTGTAAGTCCTTAATCCTCATGCCTTTTAACTACTACTTACTCTGACTTGTGCCTTGAACTGCATGGTTTGCAGCCAATGTCTATTACTCTTTTCAATTTTATACACAATTGTCTTAGCGTATCATTGCACCTTACAAGGTTTAAAAGAGAGGAGTGATGTTCCTTTGATCTTGACCCGTAATCTAGTTCCGTGCTGGACTTGCCCACACAACGTTACAATTGCCTGTTTGTCTGTTCTCAGTTGTTTTGTGATATGAATGATGTCATACTATGCTTACCGTATTATAAACTTCGTCTCTTTATCCTTAGCCCTCAATACAATGTGAAGAAATAGACAATACATTAGCGATGGTACATGGTCATATGTTTGGAACCTGGTTTTATTATGTACTTTGCAATAAAATACAACTAATATTTTACATGGGTTCACCAGAATAAGTTCTGTATATAGACCAAAGCTATTTTGTTTGGTTTTGCTGCCTCCTTAATATCTTCTGTTCTGGTACTACTAATGTAAAACCTCAACTTTTCAGCGAGCTATGGAAAAATGGTGGAACCGCCACCTTCTGAAGGTGGCGAGGCAACTATAACCGCAATGTCAGCTCTTGCTGCAGTGGGTCAGTACCTGTCCACTAACAGTGCCAAAAGCACGTTCCTGCGTAATACTGGGTTGGTTGTTAAGGCAATATCGTCCAAACTGCCTCATGATCAAGATATGCAAGCTCAAAGCAATGTTGTATCTGCGCTCCAGACACAAGTCCATTCCCTAACAGAGACCCTTTGTGAAACAAGGAGAAACATTGCTCAATGTCGTCAAGATATGCATGGTTTTGAAACCAGACTATCAGACATTTGCTATGTTGTCAGGAGCCTAGGGGAAATGAAGGCGAGGGTTATGGTGCTCCATCGGACAATACAACATGAAAACGTAACAGTCAGGTCAAATGAACTGAGCTTCTGAACTTCTGGTGGTGCATTTATCTGCTAGACTGTTAAGTTTTATGCCAACCTTCCTTTTGTTATATAGTTGTAATTTGTTTTGGTGCGATACAAAATTTATTCTTAACGTGCAACCACCACCTTAAGAAAACAACAAGCCATTTTTGTATAGTGTAGGGTGTTCCCTATATTTGCACTGGTGGCAATCTTTGATGCTGAGTGGATGTAATCTGTGCAATCGCCTTAATAGCCTAGCGTTAGTTTTGGCCTTATTTATTTCCTAGTCTTCTTTTTCCCTGGTTTGTTAGTGGCAGCAATTACTATGGGCCATATACGGGCCCATAGGATCCATGGGTCTCCTACGGGCCGTCGATAAATGGGCCTGTAATCGGTGGGCCTCGGGCCATCGGATAAATGGGTCTACATGGGCCATAATCGGGCGTAATTGGTATTGGCCCAGCACGGTAACAGGCCGTTAACAGGCCGTAGGATAACAAAGGCTTAATTCTGTCACAGGCATAACGGGTCGTTAATGGGCCAGAATATAGGACGGGCCAGAAACGGCGCAACGGGTTAACAGGCCAGAAACGGGCCGACTCTTGCCATGGGCCGAATTTGGCCCATTAGGGTAACAGATGAGTAACGGGCCGACTCTTGCCATGGGCCGAATTTGGTCCATTAGTGGAACAGGCCAGTAACGGACCGACTCTTGCCATGGGCCGTATTTGGCCCATTAGGGGAACAGGCCAGTAACAGGCCGGAAGTAATCGAGGGCCGAAAAGGAGCCCAAGAACGTATGGGCCATCAATAGGCCGAAAGCTAACACGGGCTGGAAACGGCCCATGTAAATCACGAGCTGTTAACGGGTATAAGGAAAATTACTGTTCATTATGGGCTGGAGTCATCGTGGGCGTGTAATGGGCCGAAAGATACGAAGGCCTCATATGGGCCGAAAGACGTCGTGGGCCATACATGGGCCGAAAGTGAAATGGGCTGGTATTATATTCGACGGCCCACATGACGTTGTTGGGCCGATTTCCTTTAGGGCCTAACGGGCCGTAAAATGGGCTATTTGCGAAGGGACTGTTAACAGGCTTTTCATGGGCCAGCCCGTTAACTTTTGACCAAGTCAAATAGGTCGGCTTTGTAAGCTAAATTGGCCATTGTTGGGTCGTGCCATGTGTCAACATATCATAGGCACCTATCTGACCCACTGACAAGCTGACACGTGTTTCCTCTAGCCAATGATGATTTTACACGTGGAAATCCCCATTGGTCGGGGCTGTTAACGGGTTATCGGATCCAAAACCCGACCCGATAGCTTAACGACGTTCCGTTATGGTGGATGCCACGTGTCGGTCACCCTTGACGAAAGCACTTCTGTGACGCGCGATCTATCATCATGGAAGTGGACACTTCCGTGATGATAATTTTGGTAATGTCATGGAACACTTCTACGACAGCACAGGTATGACTATCTTGATTCTGTCATAATTTTTTCATGGATGTACATGCATGACAAAAAAGCGACCTACTGTGACAAACACGTATCATCACGGAAGTGTATTTTTTTGTAGTGCTAGAAAGGATCCGTTCTTAGCAACGAATATCTTGCCTTCAGATTTGTGATAGAAGGTGTACCCAACAGTTTCCTTTTTGGGTATCCTATGAAGACGCACTTCTCCGATTTGAGTTTGAGCTTATCAGTTTGAAACTTTTTCACATAAGCATCGCAACCCCAAACTTTAAGAAATGACAGCTTCGGTTTCTTGCTAAACCGTAGTTCATACAGTGTCGTCTCAACGGATTTAGATGGTGCCCTATTTAACGTGAATGCAGCTGTCTCTAATGCATAACCCCCAAAACGATAGTGGTAAATCGGTAAGAGACATCATAGATTGCACCATATACAATAAAGTACGGTTACAACATTCGGACACACCATTACACTGTGGTGTTCGAGGTGGCGTGTGTTGCGAAACTATTCCACATTGTTTCAAATGAAGACCAAACTCGTAACTCAAATATTTGCCTCTGTGATCAGATCGTAGAAATTTGTTTTCTTGTTACGATGATTTTCCACTTCACTCTGAAATGCTTTGAACTTTTCAAATGTTTTAGACTTATGTTTCATTGAGTAGATATACCCATATCTACTTAAATCATCTGTGAAGGTCAAAAAATAATGATACCCGCCGCGAGCCTCAACACTCATCAGACCGCATACATCAGTATGTATTATTTCCAATAAGTCAGCTGCTCGTTCCATTGTTCCAGAGAACGGAGTCTTAGTCATCTTGCCCATGAGGCATGGTTCACAAGCATCAAATGATTCATAATCAAGTGATTCCAAAAGCCCATCAGCATGGAGTTTCTTCATGCTTTACACCAATATGACCTAAACGGCAGTGCCACAAATAAGTTGCACTATCATTATTAACTTTTCATATTTTGGCTTCAATATTATGAATATGTGTATCACTACGATCGGGATTCAATAAACCATTCACCTTGGGTGTATGACCATAGAAGGTTTTATTCATCTAAACAGAATAACAATTATTCTTTGACTTAAATGAATAACCATATTGCAATAAACATGATTCAATCTTATTATTCTCAACACAAACACCAAATAAAATTTATTTTAGGTTCAACACTAATCCCGAAGGTAAAGGGAGTGTGCGATGGTGATCTTATCAACCTTGGAATCACTTCCAACACATATCGTCACCTCGCCCTCAACTAGTCTCTGTTCATTTTGTAACTCCTGTTTCAAGTTACAATCATAGCAACTGAACCAGTATCAAATACCCAGGGGCTACTATGAACACTAGTAAAGTACACATCAATAACATGTATATCATATATACTTTTGTTCACTTTGCCATCCTTCTTATCCGCAAAGTATTTGGGGTAGTTCCGCTTCCAGTGACCATTTCCTTTGTAGTAGAAGCACTCGGTTTCAGGATTGGGTCTAGCTTTGGGCTTCTTCATGGGAGTGGCAACTTGTCTGCCATTCTTCTTGAAGTTCTCTTTCTTTCCCTTGCCCTTTTACTTGAAACTAGTGGTCTTGTCAACCATCATCATTTTGATGCTTTTCTTGATTTCTACCTTTGCCAATTTTAGCATCACGAAGAGCTCTAGAATCATTTTCGTCATCCCTTGCATATTACAGTTCATCATGAAGTTCTAGTAACTTGGTGACAATGACTAGAGAACTCTATCCATCACTATCTTATCTGGAAGATTAACTCCCACTTGATTCAAGCGATTGCAGTACTCAGACATTCTGAGCACATGCTCACTGGTTGAGCTATTCTCCTCCATATTGTAGGAAAAATACTAGCCAGAGGTCTCATACCTCTTGACTCGGGCATGAGTCTGAAATACCAATTTCAGCTCTTGGAACATATTATATGCTCCATGGCGTTCAAAACGTTTTTGAAGTCCCGGTTCTAAGCCGTAAAGCATGGTGCACTAAACTATCAAGTAGTCATCATAACGAGCTTGCCAAATGTTCATAGCATCTACATTTGCTCCTGCATTGGGTCTGTCACCTAGCGGTGCATCTAGGACATAATTCTTCCGTGCAGCAATGAGGATAATCCTCAGATCACGGACCAATTCCACATCATTGCTACTATCATCTTTCAACTTATTTTTTCTCCAAGAACATATCAAAAAAAAAAACAGGGAAGCTATACGCGAGCTATTGATCTACAACATAGATATGCAAAAACAATCATGACTAACTTCATGATAAATTAAAGTTCAATTAATCATATTACTTAAGTACTCCCACTTAGATAGACATCCCTCTAATCATCTAAGTGATCACGTGATCCATATCAACTAAACCATGTTCGATCATCACGTGAGATGGAGTAGTTTTCAATGGTGAACATCACTATGTTGATCATATCTACTATATGATTCATGCTCGACCTTTCGGTCTCAGTGTTCCGAGGCCATATCTACATATGCTAGGCTCGTCAAGTTTAACCCGAGTATTCTGCATGTGCAAAAACTGGCTTGCACCCGTTGTATGTGAACATAGAGCTTATCACACCCGATCATCACATGGTGTCTCGGCACGACGAACTGTAGCAACGGTGCATACTCAGGGAGAACACTTATACATTGAAATTTAATGAGACATCATCTTATAATGCTACTGCCGTACTAAGCAAAATAAGATGCATAAAGGATAAACATCACATGTAATCAAAATAAGTGATATGATATGGCCATCATCATCTTGTGCCTTTGATTTCCATCTTCAAAGCACCGTCATGATCACCATCGTCACCGGCTTGACACCTTGATCTCCATCGAAGCATCGTTGTCGTTTCGCCAACTATTGCTACTATGACTATCACTACCGCTTAGTGATAAAGTAAAGCAATTACATGACGATTGCATTTCACACAATAAAGCGACATCCATATGGCTCCTGCCAGTTGCCGATAACTGTCACAAAACATGATCATCTCAGACAACAATTTATATATCATCAATTCTGTTGGGGAACGTTGCAGAAAACAAAAATTTTCCTACTCGTTTCACCAAGATCATCTAGGAGTTCATCTAGCAACGAGTGAATAGATGCATCTACATACCTTGTAGATCGCGAGCGGAAGCGTTCAAAGAACGGGGATGATGTAGTCGAACACGACGTGATCCAAATCACCGATGACCAGCGCTGAACGGACAGCACCTCCGCGTTCAACACACGTACGGAACAGCCACGTCTCCTCCTTCTTGATCCAGCAAGGGAGGGAGGAGAGGTTGAGGGAGATGGCACCAGCAGCAGCACGACGGCGTGGTGTTGATGGAGCTGCAGTACTCCGGCAGAGCTTCGCTAAGCGCTATGGAGTTGGAGGAGGTGTTGGGGAGGGAGAAGGAGGCAACCTAAGGCCAAGGACTCAAGGTATGAAGTCCCTCCTCTCCCACACTATATATAGGGGTGCCAAGGGGGGGTGGCCGGCCCTAGGAGATCCAATCTCCTAGGGGGTGCGGCGGCCTAGGGGGGTTTCCCTCCCCCCCAAGGCACCTAGGAGGTGCCTTCCACTAGTAGGACTCCTCCCCCTTGGAAACCCTAGGCGCATGGGCCTAGTGGGGCTGGTGCCCTTGGCCCAAGCAGGCCAAGGCGCACCCCCTACAGCCCATGTGGCCCCCGGGGATGGGTGGCCCCACCCGGTGGGCCCCCGGGACCCCTCCGGTGGTCCCGGTACAATACCGATAACCCCGAAACTTGTCCCGATGCCCGAAACAGGACTTCCCATATATAAATCTTTACCTCCGGACCATTCCGGAACTCCTCGTGACGTCCGGGATCTCATCCGGGACTCCGAACAACATTCGGGTTACTGCATATACATATCCCTACAACCCTAGCGTAACCGAACCTTAAGTGTGTAGACCCTACGGGTTCGGGAGACAAGCAGACATGACCGAGACGACTCTCCGGTCAATAACCAACAGCGGGATCTGGATACCCATGTTGGCTCCCACATGCTCCACGATGATCTCATCAGATGAACCACGATGTCGAGGATTCTATCAACCCCGTATGCTATTCCCTTTGTCTATCGATATGTTACTTGCCCGAGATTCGATCGTCGGTATCCCAATACCTCGTTCAATCTCGTTACCGGCAAGTCACTTTACTCGTACCGTAATGCATGATCCCGTGACCAAACACTTGGTCACTTTGAGCTCATTATGATGATGCATTACTGAGTGGGCCCAGTGATACCTCTCCGTCATACGGAGTGACAAATCCCAGTCTTGATCCATGTCACCCAACAGACACTTTCGGAGATACCCGTAGTCTACCTTTATAGTCACCCAGTTACGTTGTGACGTTTGGCATACCCAAAGCACTCCTACGGTATCCGGGAGTTACACGATCTCATGGTCTAAGGAAAAGATACTTTGACATTGCAAAACTCTAGCAAACGAACTATACGATCTTGTGCTATGTTTAGGATTGGGTCTGGTCCATCACATCATTCTCCTAATGATGTGATCTCGTTATCAATGACATCCAGTGTCCATAGTCAGGAAACCATGACTATCTGTTGATCAACGAGCTAGTCAACTAGAGGCTCACTAGGGACATGTTGGTGTCTGTTATTCACACATGTATTACGATTTCCGGATAACACAATTATAGCATGAATAAAGACAATTATCATGAACAAGGAAATATAATAATAATGCTTTTATTATTGCCTCTAGGGCATATTTCCAACAAATTCTTGACCATATCACATCACAACAAACCCTGCAAAAACAAGTTAGACGTCCTCTACTTTGTTGTTGCAAGTTTTTGTGTCTACTATGGGCTTCTAGCAAGAACCGTTCTTACCTACGCATCAAAACCACAACGAGTTTTCATCAAGTGTGATGTTTTAACCTTCAACAAGAACCGGGCGTAGTCAAACTTGATTCAACTAAAGTTGGAGAAACAGACACCCACTAGCCACCTCTGTGCGAAGCACGTCGGTAGAACCAATCTCGTGAACATGGTCATCTAATGTCGGTCTGAGCCGCTTCATCCAACAATACCGCCGAATCAAAGTATGACATGCTTGTAAGCAGTATGACTATTATTGCCCACAACTCTTTGTGTTCTACTCGTGCATATAACATCTACGCATAGACCTGGCTCGGATACCACTATTGGGGAATGGAGTATTTCAAAAAATTCCTACGATCACGTAAGATCTATCTAGGAGATGCATAGCAATAAGAGGGGGAGAGTGTGTCTACATACCCTCGTAGACCGAAAGCGGGAGTGTTTAGTAACACGGTTGATGTAGTCGAACGTCTTCGCGATCCAACCGATCAAGTACCGAACGCATGGCACCTCCGCGATCTGCACACGTTCAGCTCGGTGACGTCCCTCGTACTCTTGATCCAGCTGAGGCCGAGGGAGAGTTCTGTAAGCACGACGCTGGTGACGGTGATGATGAAGTTACCGGCGCAGGGCTTCGCCTAAGCACTACGAGGATATGACCCGGATGTGTAACTATGGAGGGGGCATCGCACATGGCTAAAAGATCAACTTGTGTGTTCTAGGGGTGCCCCTGCCTCCGTATATAAAGGAGGGAGAGGGAGAGGCAGCTGGCCCTAGGGGCGCACCAAGGTGTGGAGTCCTACTAGGACTCCCTAGTCCTAGTGGGATTCCACCTCCCACATGGAGTAGGAAAGGGGGAAGGGAGAAGGAGAAGGAAAGGGGGGCCGACCCCGTTCTCCTAGTCCTAATCGGCCTCCTGCCCTAGGCAGGGTGCACCATCCCCTTGTGGGCTGGTGTGCTTCCCTCTTATGGCCCATAAGGCCCATAACTTCTCCCGGGGGGTTCCGGTAACCTCCCGGTACTCCGGAAAAATGCCCGAACCATTCCGATGTCCAAATGCAACCTTCCAATATATGAATCTTTACCTCTCGACCATTTCGAGACTCCTCGTCATGTCATTGATCTCATCCGGGACTCTGAACAAAATTCGGTTCATCAAATCACATAACTCATAATACAAATCGTCATTGAACGTTAAGCATGCAGACCCTACGGGTTCGAGAACTATGTAGACATGACCGAGACACATCTCTGGTCAATAACCAATAGCGGAGCCTGGATGCTCATATTTGCTCCTACATATTCTACGAAGATCTTTATCGGTCAAACCGCATAACAAGATACGTTGTTCCCTTTGTCATCGGCATGTTACTTGCCCGAGATTCGATCATCGATATCATTATACCAAGTTCAATCTCGTGACCGGCAAGTCTCTTTACTCGTTCCGTAATGCATCATCCCGTGACTAACTCATTAGTCACATTGCTTGCAAGGCTTACAGTGATGTGCATTACCGAGAGGGCCCAGATATACCTCTGCGATATACAGAGTGACAAATCCTAATATTGATCTATGTTAACCCAACAAACACCTTCGGAGACACCTGTAGAGCATCTTTATAATCACCCAGTTACGTTGTGACGTTTGATAGCACACAAGGTGTTCCTCTGGTATTCGGGAGTTGCATAATCTCATAGTCAGAGGAACATGTATAAGTCATGAAGAAAGCAATAGCAATAAAACTAAATGATCATAATGCTAAGCTAACGGGTGGGTCTTGTCCATCACATCATTCTCTAATGATGTGATCTTGTTCATCAAATGACAGCACATGTCTATGGTTAGGAAACTTAACCATCTTTGATTAACAAGCTAGTCAAGTAGAGGCATACTAGGGACACTTAGTTTTGTCTATGTATTCACACATGTACTAAGTTTCCGGTTAATACAATTCTAGCATGAATAATAAACATTTATCATGATATAAGGAAATATAAATAACAACTTTATCATTGCCTCTAGGACATATTTCCTTCATGTGCATCAGTGGTAGCTCTTTGAGAGTCTTGTTCAATTCTTTTTGGGTGTCCCTCTGGATAAAGTGGTACCTAAGTCATTCTACCTCCTCTAGTCATTACTCTAACAACATGATCATTGATATTATTATTCATTTCATCAAGCAACTCTCTTTGAGATTTAGCAACTTGTTCTAAGTGAGTTTGAACCATAGAAGCATGCTTCCCCACACCTCTTACATCATTTGAGATTCTAAATAACAAGTCACTCAAGCGAGCAATCATATCAGAATTGTATTTCAATTGTTTCATAACATTTGCATTGAAGTGATCTTGCTTTCTAATGTAATTTTCAAACTCATAAAGGCATTGGCTAGGGTGCATATTGTGAGGATTATCACTATCATTGAATTTCATTAGAGAATTTACCTCTACCACCTTAGGCAGTGGTGGTGTATCAAGCCCGTGTATTTCTTCAATAGGAGGTAATTTTTTACATCCTCAGCTTTAATACCTTTTTCCTTTATAGATTTCTTTGCCTCTTGCATATCTTCAGGACTGAGATATAAAATACCCCTCGTCTTCGGGGTGGGTTTAAGCAGTGATTCAGGAGAAATCCAATCATCATAATTTTTCAATATGTTATTCAATAATTCTTCAGCTTGCCCAATAGTTCTTTCCCTGAAAACACAACCATCACAAATATCTAGGAAGTCCCTAGAAGCATCGGTTAGTCCATTATAGAAGATATCAAGTATTTCATTTTTCTTCAGAGGATGATCAGGTAAAGCATTAAGCAATTGGAGAAGCCTCCGCCAAGATTGTGGGAGACTCTCTTCTTAAATTTGCGCAAAGTTAAATATTTCCTGCAAGGTAGCTTGTTTCTTATGAGTAGGGAGATATTTCCTAGAGAAGTAATAAATCATATCATGGGGACTGCGCACACAATTAGGAGCAAGGGTATTGTACCAAGCTTTAGCATCACCCTTTAATGAGAACGGAAATAATTTGAGGATATAGTAATAGCAAATTTTCTCATCATGAGCAAAAAGGGTGCCTATGTCATTCAACTTAGTAAGATGTGACACAACAGTTTCAGTTTCATAACCATGAAAAGGATCAGATTCAACCAAATTAATTAACTTTGGGTCGACAAAGAATTTATAATCCTTATCATCAATAAAGATAGGTGAAGTAGCAAATTGAGGATCATATTTCATTTTAGCATTCAAAGATTTCTCTTTATACTTATATAATAATTTCTCTATATCATATGTATCCTTACAAGCAAGAATATCTCTAGCTGCCTCTTCACCCATAACATATCCTTCCGGTACCTTTGGAAATTCATATCTAGGAGGGCTAGTTCTAGTAGGTGTATCAAGATTGTCAGTTTCAAGCTCATCATCAGTTTCAACAATATCATGCTATCTTACTCTAGCAATTTGTTCATCAAGAAATTCACCTAGTGGCACATTATCATCAAGCAAGGTACTATCATCATTCATAGCAGAGGTAGCATCATCAATAGCTTGCGACATATCAGAATTGATAGCATGTGGTGGTGTTGCAAGTTTACTTATAACAGAAGGTGAATCTAAAGCAGAGGTAGATGGCAGTTCCTTACCTCCCCTCGTGTTAGAGGGAAAAATCTTAGTCTTACCATCCTTCAGATTCTTCATAGTGATAAATTGATAATAATCCCAAGTGACTCAACAAATATAGCTATGCTCCCTGGCAACGGCACCAGAAAAAGGTCTTGATAACCCACAAGTATAGGGGATCGCAACCATTTTCGAGGGTAGAGTATTCAACCCAAATTTATAGATTCGACACAAGGGGAGCCAAAGAATATTTGTAAGTATTAACAGCTAAGTTGTCAATTCAACCACACATGGAGATTAATTATCTGAGGAAAGTGATCAGTAGCAAAGCAGTATGATAGTTTTGATAAAAGTAGCAGCAGCAATAGTAATGGTAACAGTGATAGCAGTGATTTTGTAGCAAGTGCAACAGTAACAGCAACAATAGTAACTTAGCAAGGACAATATAAGAGACATTCGTAGGCATTGGATCAATGATTTGTTGGATGATATTCATCATGTGACAGTTATAACCTAGGGCGATACGGCACTATCTCCAGTTCATAAATATAACGTAGGCATGTCACTACTACAGGATGCTGCTAACATGACACTACGATCAGAGACCCTTCGACGAAACTATGTGCGATGCCATAATCGCAAACGGTGGTGTAAAAAACTGTCAAAAAAGGTGCAAAACATTTGCGATGGAGGATGCATCAAACACGGTTCAGATTTTAATTGCGTGTGCAATGAAGGGCATATGGTTCAGCTCAATTAACTGTTTGCGATGAGGAGGAACAAAAGAAACAGGCAGCCAGATGAAGGTGTGTGAGATATACATCATACGGTTCATTCGGATGAACTGTTTGTGATTAGGCAACACAAAAGAAACGGTCAGCCAGATCAAAGGTGTGTGCGGTATACGGCATGCGGTTCACTCGGATGAACTGTTTGCGTTGATTGCTGGTAACAAGCCGTATGTCTTGTGAGCAAATGATTGCTGGTATACAATTGTGAGTGATTGATGAAAACATCACCGACGGGTTCCATTGTTTAGTCCGTGTGCGATGTGATTTTCTTTGTCCGCACAACATCTATGCTCTGTCTACAGAGCATCAACATATATACTTAAAAAGACAGCATTGCATAACCGAATTAAGCATACAATTACACAAGTGACTACACACATAACATTTCCACACACCAAAGTAAGCAATTACATTCATACTAAAGTAAGAGAAATGAGGATCTAATCATCTACTTATTCTTGCGACGACGCTTGCTATTGCTCTGCTTCCGGATGGATCCCTGGCCGTTTTGGGGAAGGAGGCACTTCCTCATGTCAACGATCCGCATGTACATGTCGTAGCTCGTGTACACCTCCTTGGCCACGTACATGACATGAGCTTTGTCGAGTTTCTCCATCCAGGCTGAGTGCCAGGCACGCTTGTCCTTGTTGCACGAATCCTTCATGTCTCATTGGTAGGGGTCGATGATGGCATCAGCGAGGAGAACCAGTGAGTCCTTCTCATGCTCCTTGCTGCCCCAGATCGTGTATTGGCCCTGGATGTCCACAAGATTCTAACAGGCGATGCTGGAATTCTTGAGCGCCTTTACATTGTTGGTGATGTCCATCGTAGCGAACATGTAGTGGGGGATGTTGACAAACCTAGCGAAATGCTCGCAAGGCCTTGTGGCCAGGCAGTAGTGGTAGACGAGGACGTGGTGGCGCACGCACATCTGGGCGACGGTGACCTTGGGACGAGACCCGGCACGAGCGCGGGTGTACTCGAGGTCGAACCCAACCACCTTGTACTTCTCCTTGGCAAGCAACAGCTCCATGATGTAGATGGAGTGCTCCACCCAGACCGGGTCATTGGTGTACACCACCGAGAGGTCCATGAACATTCTGTGGGTGTCCACCACGACATGCATGGTGAACTGCTGCTCGTCGTCGGCAGCTGCTCGGAGCGCCATTGGAGCCGTGCAGGATACCCTCTAAGAATTTCTCGTGGTGGGTGTGCTTCTTGCAATGGTGGGGCGCGATCGAAAGGTTGGCCGCTGTAATAAATGGGGACGTCCGGCCTATAATCATCATGTCTTGTCACGGCGTTCATAGCGGAGGATTCCAGTGCACGCTTGACAGCACTACACCGCATGCGTGGGCTCGAAGAGGTGCCAAATGTATCGACGATGAGCCTGTTCCCGCGCTACTGCGTAGTTTACCGCGCAAGGTTCCTGCCCGGCTAGTTTGGCCACGCGTCAGCTAGAAGAGGGACAAATCATGGGCGTTTATTGGCAAAAAGCTTTGTAAAAACGAAGTGTGTGGAATGACTTCGGTCATAAGTTTACCCGTGGGTGATAAGGTCAAAGTTACACAGAAGGGTGATGATAGACACTCGAGCGCGATAATTAATTCTGCGCTCTACAGGGAACACAGTAGAAGAAACCAACTATGTGCAATAATGTCGAAGATCGCAGTCGAGTTAGCTATACAGATCATGTGCTGTGAGATCGACAAGGTAAACAGATTCGAGAATGGTTAATGAAATCTAAGACCATTGCATATTAAGGTCAAAATAGTGCTACCAATATGCGAGTCTCATATGATGCCATTTCAATTATTGTACCACAAAAGCTCGAAATATTACAAGGTTCAAATTCTAGAGTTATATGGTGTGACGCCCCGAGACCGTTGCGCCAGGTGTCTTCCAGTCATTCGCTGTTGTTGCATTATCATTCGCTTGCGTGTTGCATCTTAGCATGTCATCATCCGCATTGCATCTGCATGTTTTCAAAACTTGCATCCGTCCGGGTTCCCCAGTTCCGTCTGTTGTCCGTTCTGAGCCCAGACACACTTGCACGCACCCGCGGCACGTCCGAAATATTATCTTTATAAGTGGCCAGAAAATGTTCTCGGAATGGATTGAAAGTTGGCGTGTGGTCTTATTTTAGTGTAGGTAGACCGCTTATCAAGTTTCATCACATTCGGAGTTCGTTTGACACCCCAACGATTAACTATGGCGACAATATAGTCGGTCAAACGTCGGACGTTTTCGGTCTCCGGAAACAGTCGCTGGGCCTCTCTTCTCTTCTCTCAGCCTGAGACCTTCTGCACAGTCCACTACCTACCGCCAGGCCTAACCTAGGCTCTCTCGTCAGTCCGCGGACCTCCTCGCTCGTGCGTCCGAAAGGTGTCCCGGACCCGATCCGGGCAGTCGTCACCGTTGTGTCCGGATCATCCCCAAACATCTACAAAACGTCTCCATTTTGTTAATTGGACTTCCTAGTCTATTTTTCTCGACCACTCGATTTATTTGGAAGAACAGATTAGCCCCTAAATGTCTCCCTCTTTATATATATATATATATATATATATATATATATATATATATATATATACTCTCTAGTCTAAATCTAGACCAAACCCTAAATATTCTAAGGACCTTGTCCCATCCATCCAATCCCCACGCCGCCGCCACTCCTTTTGTTTTCAGTGCCGAACCAATCAGCTTCTTCCTCCCAGATCCCCTCCTCCCTCGACTTGCGCTGCCGTCCAACCGCTTCCTCCTACCGCGCCCGAGCCTTCCCTGCCCGAGCCATGCCTCGTCCCTGGCCCCCTCCTCGCCTCGCCGTCCGACGACGAACGCCGCCGCTGAAGCTCCTCCGCCATGGACGCCGGGCCCCAAGGCTATGCCTCTCCTCCTCCTCACCTTCCCCCCTTTCTGTTTTCCCCTACAATGGCCTCTCTCCTCATGTCACACTCTCTACAGGAGCACGCCAGGCGCCATGGCCGCCGAAGGAACTCCGCCTCCTCGCCAAAACCACGCCTCCACCTCTCCCCTGCGTCTAGGTCGCCGTCCGTGCCGAAGGCCGCGCCAAGTCCCTCGCCGGAGCTGCTCTGTTTCTTGCCCGAACCCGTAGGAGCACGAGCTCCCTCCTCCTCTTCCCCGTGCCCGCAGCAGCAGAGCATGATCAGGACCCCGTCGCCCTCCGTTGCTGCCTCCCCGTCGCCGCCGCATCACTATAGAACCAAGGACATGGCTTCTTTTGCTTCAGATCAAGGTGTCGGACTAGGGATGGCACCCGCCGGGTTTGGGTACGGGTGGAGTTACCCCATACCCTTACCCATCCCCTTTGAGCTTACCCATCACCCGTACCCATACCCGTCAACGGGTACAATTTTTCCCCATACCCATCACCCGACAGGGTAAATGGGTACCCACGGGTATAAATACCCACGTGTGCGGACATCAACTTGAGCAAGAAATAATCATAAACGACAACATATCAACATAATTTATAGACATCACATACTAATAAACAACAACACATCATAAAGAAAACACAATCCCATAAACAACACCACTTATTTGTATGCAGCAACACATAGTCATTTATTTTAAGTTCACAAAATCACGACAAAGTATGGAGGTAATTTGACCGTACATAAGGCCACAAAATAAGCATCCCAATAAAGTTTCGACATTGTAACTAGTTCAATTAAAATAAACTCGACCAATCCGATAGTAGCATAACGAAGACCTTGGCACAATAAGTCATCAATCTTGAGCATAACTCGCCGAGACCATGTCTCTACATCTCAAAGGGCCAAGTCCTGGTTGGAAACATGAATGTAGTCATTTTATTAGAATTTTTCTTATAGCATATGCACTCAAATAATCTATCGGCAAAGGAAATGCGTTGGTGAATACTAACCTGCATCCCCTCTTGAATGTCTTGAAGGCAAGTCCAAAAGCTAGCATCTCCTTTATGAGCATCTAAAACACACAATTTGTAGAGATGACAAGACATGATTAGAAATAGTTAAATAAAGAGTAAGTTTGAAAAAAAATTACATTATTTGCTCACCTTTGCATTTGTTTCTAAGCCAATCTTGGGAGCACATCAAAACTTCCACCATATCAGGAGTTAGGCGGCTCCTATGTTCACTAAGTATTCTGCCACTTGTACTAAAGGCCGACTCTGAAGCAACTGTTGTCACGGGAATGGCAAAAATATCTCTGGCAACCTTCCTTAATGTTGGATATCTTGTTCCAGCTACTTTCCACCAATCCAACACACTAAATACTTCTGTGTATGGCACTAGGCCATCTGCCAAGTACATATCTATTTCACCTTGCAACCGAGCTGTAGCAGGACTTTGTTTGGCGACAATGTCATTGAAAATATTCATGATGGCTGGAGCTTTCATTGAAGAAATCAATTCTTCACATGGTTTATATTCATCTACTTCCACTTCATACTCCTCTATCAGTGAATGTAATCTAGCAACTAATGCATCAACCAACTCCACACACTCATAAGAAGATGGCTCAATGCCATGAAGCATGGCAAAGCAAGCAGTCAACATGTGCCTCTTGTACCGAGGATCAAGAAGTGTAGCCATCCCCATGAGATCTTGAATGTCCGTCCAATACTTATCAAATTTAGTTGTCATTTCCTCAGAGAGTTTTTTGATAATTGGGTTGCTACAAGTGGCCCACTGTCTCATTTTCATTTTAATCTCACAGATTCTAGGGAAGTAAACATTAGCGGTCACATAATTAGTTCCGGAGAACAACTTAGTTATCTCATAGAATAAGCCAAGTCTCTCCACCATCTCTGCAGCAAACTCCCATTCTTTATCACTAGGTAAATGCTCATATTGTTTGTCAACTTGTTTTGCACGTTCAAAAACAACTCTATATGGTAAAGCTGCTTCTAGCATCATGAAAGTGGAATTCCACCTAGTTTTGCAATCAAGAATCAACTTTCTTGTTATTTTTACTTTCTTAAACTTAGCCATCTCCTCAAACTTCTCTATCCTTTTTCCTGTCGCGGTCCAATATGCCACACTTTCCCTAATGTTTTCTATAGCTGACTTCATAACATGCAATCCATCCTTAACTATAAGATTTAAGATGTGTGCACTACAACGCATATGCAGCAGAGTACCTTCCAAAGGGAGCTTCTCCTTCCCTATCTTCCCCACAATCATCTCAATTGCCTTGTCATTGGTGGTGCAGTTATCCACAGTCACTGCCATCAATTTTTCATCAATATTCCATTGAAGCAGGGAGTCATAGAGCACCTCACATATCACTTCACTTGTATGAGGAGCTGGAACATATACAAACCTGCAGTATTCAGCAACGTATAGTCATAAACAACAGCATATAATAAATAACAACACATAAAAACAGCAGCACTTCATAGACAGCAACACATATTAAACAGCAGCACATCTTAGTCAGCAATACATCATAAACAGCAGCACATCATAAACAACAGCATATGATCAGCAACACATAATATACAGCAGCACATAGTAGTACCTCATGATAACATTTCGAAGCTTCCAAGATTCATCAATGAAATGAGCTGTAATAGCCATATATCCCTTCTTTTGGTGGTCAGCAGTCCACATATCTGTAGTGATAGCAACCCTAGATTGGTTCATAGTCATGTAATCAATTGCCTTCTTTTTTTCTTCTTCATAATTTTCCACAATATCTTGCCTAAAAGACAAAAGAAGAGGATACCATATGTTACCTCCTCATTTCATAGAAGAAGGTAGACGGAAATAAATCAAATAAAACCATAGCAAGGTATACCTAAAAGTATTTCTTGTATGTAGCTTGAATAGTGGCTGAAGTGCATGAACAAACTTCCTAAAACCAGCATGTTCCACTATAGACAGTGGGTACTCATGCAACACCAACATGTTACCAAGCTCTCTTCTAGCAACCTCTTGATCAAAGGTATAGCTCTCCAAAAAAACGTTACCGTCGTCCTTAGCATTCATCCTCAATGATGGCTGACTCAATGTTTTGCCTCCCTTCGTCTTCAACATCTTCAGAGTACAAATCTTTAGGTGAGTAGCAAGATGCTTCGTGCCTGCTCTGGGTCCTGAAACAAGTTCCTTGTGACAATAGTTGCACTTTGCTTTCCATTGCCCATTGATCTTGATCTTCTTCATTTCCAACCAAACTTTAGAAGTTAGCTTCCGTTTGCCTGCTTCATTGACCTCTTCCACCTCCTGCTCCTGTCCATCTTCATCATCTGAAAGAATGACATGATCTCCATCTTCATCCATTGGGGCAGATGCATCACAAGGAACATCTACTTGGTTGCTTGAACTTGTACCACTGCAAAATGAGCATAAATGAAAAAATACATCAAATTCTTGAAGTCTTCTTAATATAATACTTGATTCTACATGTGAACTGAAAGTATGATGCTCATATATGCATCATAACATCTGTAGATATCATCTATATACAAAAAAATGTATTCATCACAGCAACTATAAATAGTTAATTTTTTGTTTTCAGCATTCTTTCTTTTCAGTCCAACGATTATATTTCCAGGAAGAGTTAATTTCGAATCGTAGAGCACTTCGCATTTTTATTAACTGCAAGTCATCATTTTTCTGACCAAAACGTGCAGCTGTAGTGCTGTCTTAAATGGGCCTGAATCTTACTGTATTTTGTTTACTATAAGTAGTCTGAAACAAGTTACAATGTCTCTGCATTTTTACCCCTGGAAACTGGGAAGGTAGATGTTTACAAAATGATCTTGTACAAAAGCAGAGATGATCAGTTACCACGCCACATTAAATAGATCTAAAATATTCTGCCACCGGCCACTGCCGATTCTATCTATGTTGTTACAATGCTAAAAAATCACACAGCGAGTGATGTACTAGAACACAATTTGCTACACTTATCTCATCTCAGTAACAAATACTTCTTTTCTCAGATATACAAAAACCTCATTCATCACAGCAGCTATATACATCATGCATAGGTAGAAAATCAATACTTATTTTAACTTATATATGCATGAAAAAAACATCATATCATCACATCATCTATACATCTATGTATCATCTACGAATGCACAAAATCATACATAAAATTGAAACTCACCAAGCCAATATAGCCTTGCTCTTGTTCTTGTGCTTGATGACAGTAGAGGATCGACTAAGCGGGCTAGGGCGACGTGGCCGGCTTGAAGTGTCGTAACGCTGCTGCACCTTCGACGCCGAGACAAGAGGTCCCTTACGTCGGCCGGGGGCTTGCCCCTTTCCTGGCGGATGGAGACGGATGGCACCATCCAACGACGGTGTTAGGCTTGGGATCAGGGCAGCCGTGCCATGCCCATGCTCCTGGTCGTGGTGGTCACCGCCGTCCGACTCAGTCCGCTTGAGCGTGAGCTGCATCTCCTTCTCCCGGTCGCCGTCCTCGCGTAGGCTATGGTCCTCCCCAAGGTCCATGGCGTCTGAGTGGCTGGAAGCACTGGCGACGGCGAGGTAGCCAGCAGCTGGACGCATTGGCAGCGGCGACTAGCAAAGTAGCGATGCCCGAGGAGGCGAGGAGCCCCGAGATGATCAGATGAGATGAGAGACGAGGTCACGAGGAGACGAGGAGGATATCAATCTCTGTCTCTCTCAATATGGGACGTGATCACGTATTCCTTATTCGCCGAAGCCAAATCACGCTAATCACGTAGATTCTTTCTATGTACGTGCGTATGTGGGCTACAATGCTACATGTATCTCGTGGAATATATAGACTAATTTTGTGGGAAGTTAGATTGATATATGAATAGTGAAGCTGTGAAGGTCCATTAACAGATTTTACGTGGGTATATGGGTACACGGGTATGGGTTATGCTATCCCATGCCCATACCCACTGTACCCAATGGGTTTAGTATTTTTCTATTTACATACCCATGGGTATTTTTTTATCTCATACCCTTACCCTAATAGGGTTTTTACCCGCCGGGTACGCGGGTAATGGGTACCCATTGCCATCCCTATGTCGGCCGCCGGATCCCGCTGCCCCAGTCCAGTTCCGATCGGTCCCCGCCGAGACCGCCTCGCCGGAGCTCCTGCCGCGTCGCGCCGCCCCATCGGAGTCCACCAGCGATGGTGACATCCGCCTCCCTGCGCCCCTACTATCGCCACTGCTCTGCTCCTGTCGAGCAGAGGACGACCGGCCTCGATCTCAACCGAGCCGGCCCATCTGCAAACTAGCCCGCCTCCTGCGCCAAGGCCCCTCAAGGCCCAGCCGAAGCCGCGCAAGCCTCTTCCCAACTGGGCCTTAGCCCAATGTGAGCCACCCCAGTGCCCCACCTTTTTTTCTTCTCTGTTGGGCCCTGTTCCAGATCCGGCCCGTGTAGGGTTTTTTTAGGATCTGCGATTTAGTATTTATTCCAGAGTCAGCAGTTTTGCAGAAAACCCCCTAGACAACATGCATATAATAACTCACAACTGGTGCATCGGATTAAAATGAATTATATATGTAACTTGCTTAGAATTTCATCTAGTTTCATAATATCCAACTTTCATCTATGTTTGAAATGTTTAAATTGATGTTTGTTTAAATTTGCCCCTATGCCATGTTAAAATGATTTATTTCATAACTATACAACCGTAGCTCCAAACCTAACAAACTTTATATGTAAATGGGGTAGAATTTTGCCTAGTTTAACATGGTGGCATCTCTTTGCATGTTTAACAACTCTAAAATTATGTTTAGGGCAGAACAGTACCAAACCTTAAAATATGCATATGGGGTTTTACCGGAATTGTTGTTCGTTGTTTCCGGCCTCATTTAAACTTGCCTAGATAGGTAGTTTTGTTGTGCTTCACCCCTTTCCATGTTAATCAACATTTAATATTGTTGGGTACATAAACGAGATCGAGCTAAATAACTTGTCGTGGTGTTTCGTCAATATGCAACATATTGAGCTCCACTTAACTTGTAGTGTTGTTTGTGCACTTTGCCATGCCATGCTTCATTAAACCGGACATGCATCATACTTGATTGTGCATCATGCCATGTTCATGTGGTGGTTGTTTACCATGATTGTTTGCTTCTTTCCGGTGTTGCTTCTTCGGGTTGGTTCCGATAACGTTGCGTTTGTGAGGATCCATTCGACTATGTTCGTTTGTCTTCTTCATGGACTCGTTCTCCTTCTTTGCGGGATCTCAGGCAAGATGACCATACCCTCGAAATCACTTCTATCTTTGCTTGCTAGTTGCTCGCTCTTTTGCTATGCCTATGTTGCGATACCTACCACTTGCTTATCATGCCTCCCATATTGTTGAGCCAAGCCTCTAACCCACCTTGTCCCAGCAAACCGTTGTTCGGCTATGTTACCGCTTTGCTCAACACCTCTTATAGCGTTGCTAGTTGCAGGTGAAGATTGGAGTTCGGTTCCATGTTGGAACATGGATATTTTGTTAGGATATCACAATATCTCTTATTTAATTAATGCATCTATATACTTGGTAAAGGGTGGAAGGCTCGGCCGTATGCCTGGTGTTTTGTTCCACTCTTGCCGCCCTAGTTTCCGTCATATCGGTGTTATGTTCCCGGATTTTGCGTTCCTTACACGGTTGGGTTATAATGGGAACCCCTTGACAGTTCGCCTTGAATAAAACTCCTCCAGCAATGCCCAACATTGGTTTTACCATTCGCCACCTAGCCTTTTTTTCCCTTGGGTTCCGCGGACTCAAGGGTCATCTTTATTTAAACCCTCGGGCCAGTGCTCCTCTGGGTGTTGGTCCAAACTAGAGCCCCTTGCAGCGCCACCTCAGGGAAACTCGAGGGCTGGTTTTAGTTGTACGGATTTCTTATCTGGTGTGCCCTGAGAACGAGATATGTGCAGCTCCTATCGGGATTTGTCGGCACATTCGGGTGGTGTTGCTGGACTTGTTTTACCATTGTCGAGGATGTCTTGTAACCGGGATGCCGAGTCTGATCGAATTGTCTTGGGAGAAGGAATATCCTTCGTTGACCGTGAGAGCTTGTGATGGGCTAAGTTGGGAAACCCCTACAGGGATTTGAACTTTCGAAAGTCGTGCCCGCGGTTATGGGCATATGGGAATTTGTTAATGTCCGGTTGTAGAAAACCTGAAGTTGATCTTAATTAAAATATATCAACCGCGTGTGTTACCATGATGGTCTCTTCTCGGCGGAGTCCGGGAAGTGAACACGGTGTTGGAGTTATGCTTGACGTAGGTTGTTCTAGGATCACTTCTTGATAATAGTTTTTCAACCATGCTTTGCCTTCTCTTCTCGCTCTCATTTTCGTAAGGTTAGCCACCATATATGCTAGTCGCTTGCTGCAGCTCCACCTCATACCTTTTACCCTACCTATAAGCTTAAATAGTCTAGATCGCGAGGGTGTGAGATTGCTGAGTCCCCGTGACTCACAGATACTTCCAAAACCAGTTTGTAGGTGCCGATGATACCCTGCAAATGACGCAACTGAGTTTAGGAGGAGCTCGATGAAGATCGTGTTCGTTATGTTGTTCCGTGTTCCAGTTGATCAGTAGTGGAGCCCAGTTGGGACGATCGGGGATCTGTGTAGCATTTGGGGTAGTCTTCTTTTATTTTGGTTCCGTAGTTGGACCTTGATTGTATCTGTATGATGTAATGCTCATTCATGTATTGTGTGAAGTGGCGATTGTAAGCCAACTATGTATCTCTTTCCCTTATGTATTACATGGGTTGTGTGAAGATTACCTCACTTGCGACATTGCTTTCAATGCGGTTATGCCTCTAAGTCATGCTTCGACACATGGGAGATATAGCCGCATCGAGGGCGTTACACATGGCTCAAATTCGAAGATTACAAGGTTCAAGCTGATATTAGAAATGAAATTCAGCTCATCAGCTGCAAAAGCTCGCGCTGATCCGCTGAACATGGATATCAGAGGGGTTAAAACTAATATTACCACTTCTAAGTCTGGTTTCGAAACCTCACAATTTTTGCAAAGGGTTCAGCCACTGAGAAGTCATGTATGGGGTTGACACGATGACTTCCGATTACTCTGTCATCTGAACTTCCAAAATGAAATTCAGCATTTTGTGAAATAAATGTAGGGCAAACCTCATTTCCTTCAACACCCTTGCTTTGAGAACAAAGAACCTAGCGAATATAATCTCCGGTAAGGTACCTCGGTAGGAGTTCAAAGTAATTTCTGAGAGATGCAGATCTAGGCATTCGACGTGATTGTTATATTGTATCACATTATCCACCAATGGGCCTAATCTTATCTGCAAAAGAAGAAAACGTGTTAGTGCTTACATGCAGTTTTGAACATTATTACAGGCCTATTTGGTTTGTAGGATTTGTAAAATGCACTAACATGCCATCTTCGATCTGACATGATTAACATGGGCATTTGATTACATTCTAGAAAAATGTAGCCTTCTTCACAAGAGACTGGAGTTGATGAAAAGTTCCCTAACAAAACTAGTACAGATGAATCCAAAGGAGAAATGCTTATTGATTGTAACCATATGGGGGGTGGAACATGTATGTATTGAAATCCTCCAAAAGAATCCTTCAGAAATCGTAGTACATTGTCATTGTTAACTTGGAAAAAGGTGTCACAAATTGAACTCCCTTATGGTTAATATTTAACAGGAAAGGAACTTCACCACGATATATAGCTTCTCCAGGCACGGAAAGCATCTCAGGAAACTGACAACTTGCTCTAGGTTGGGGCCGATAGATTCTAGTGCTGAGACCTTCACTGTGCGTAGTTTCAGGGTCAAGCTTATCGGAATCATTTTCCGAATGATAGACGAACAAACATCTTCAAAATTAGAAATAATGTTAATTTGTAGAAGGAGAGGTAGAAGGCGGCTGTTGTACCTGAACGGGTGTGGATCCAATAACAACTTCGGAGTTTTTGTCAGACGAGTAGCCCACCACCGTCAATTTTGGCACAGAAATGACATTGATTCTTGTTGGACCTTCTTGATCAACTACAAGTAATCTCTCGAGTGCAGGTGTGTCCTCAATGACCATACTATGGTACACATCTTTGGATGTCTTCCTGCAGGACCAACAACACACATAAATAGTCCAGAGAGTCATGGAGGTGATGTGGAAGGTACTCAACCCATTGATTGCCTGAAGACGAAGGTACTCAAGTGCAGTACAGCCATGGAGCAGGCACTCCATGTCACTGTTTGAGAGGCAGACGGCGACGAGCTCGAGGTGCTTTAGTCGTGGTAGAATAAGAGCAGGCAAATCATTAAGGGGGATGGCAGTTCCTGAACTTGGCGACGCGCAGCATGGGTACGAGGCGGAGTGCGGACATTGGCAGCGACCGCATATGCACATCATCAAAAGTGAGTTCCTCGAGCTGATCTAGGGCGGGGGATCAGAACCAGTCGTCAAGCTTGGCTCGGTCCTTGCCGTTGGAATGGAACATGCCCATTCTAAGGCCTCTGGTTGGGCCAAGGTGACTGCTGAGGATCTTGGAGAACACATCCAAGCTTTTGCGATAGCCATGGCAGAGCTCGTGGGTGTTGATGAGGTTGAGAGGGCTGGACTTCCATAGGGGCACCACCGCCAGGAAAGGACGGTTGTCCGCGCCCCATATTTTATTAGGAGGAGGGAGATGATGACTGTCAACATATCATCGGGGAGGCTGCTGATGAAGTCTAGGCCTGCTGGAGTCGCTTGTGGTTCTAGCTCTCCCCTCCTCCGCTTGTTGGCAGCCCTGTTCTCCACCTTCGGAGTCTCCTTGTGAGCGGAGCTTTCTGATAGAAATGGGAGTACATGGAATATTTAGTTAAAATAGGGCAATAGAAAAGTGTATTGGTAACTAGAAGTTATTAGGTAGGAATATAGTAAGAAAAGGGAATAACAGTTGGTTGCTTAAATACTACACAATTCATTTGACATTGCTGGGTAAGTCAACATGCAGATAGTTGAAAAGAAAACTTACTTCGTATAAAGTCTGGACGGATGATTTTGTCGGGGAAGTTAGCATATATCTCATGACCACGCCCTTTTATGTGCAGTGCAATTTTAGTGCCAGCTTTCAGTACATAAAACTTAGAAATTTCTTTCCAAAAGCCAGTGCCAAAATAGGAGTCACCATGTTCATCAAGTCATACAGTAGCAATGATTGTAAATCCATGGTTTGTGTGCAGTATGACATCCGTGCAGTCTTGATCTATGTAAAGGGAAATATTGTGCGCTACATAATCTGTTGCATAGCAAGGGATGTGTTGCAGAAAATGGTAGGATTGTTAAATAAAATATGGTAACATGCAAATACGGGCCCAAATTGAAAGAACTGTACAACAATTGAAATCGAAGGACAAAATTCTATAATTAAGCAGATAGGGTAAACATGATGTCATGGAAATTTGAGAGTAATCGAAAGAACAATACATCATTAATTTGCCTAATATAGAAAGGAGAGGTGTCGTGGGTTTGTCACGGCAGATGTCCTCGTGAAAGGACTTAGTCGTGGAGCCATCGCAATGGGTTAGCTTAAAGGGGTTAAACCGGACAAGGGGACACGGGAGTTTATACTAGTTCGGCCCCTTCGATGAAGGTAAAAGCCTACGTCTAGTTGTGATTGGTATTGCTAGGGTTTCGAAGGCCAGGGAGCGAATCCGCTTTGTCTGGCTCTCGAGTTGTTGTTGTTCGTCCCTAAATCGCGGCCGGGTCATCCCTTTATATACATAGGTTGACGCCCGCCGGGCTACAGAGTCCCAAAGCCGGTTTATAAATGTATCTGGTTCAGCCTCTCTCTTTCTATCTTACTATACAAGTTACATGACTAGGCCGGTTTACATTTACAGGCTGTAACCCGCCTTTGGGCCCTCCATAAAGTGCCATCATCTTTATATCTTCATGGGCTTCTAATCTTCAAAGAGTCAACCCGGCTACATAATGCCGATTTACCTCCAGTAGTAATATCCCCAACATTAGGCCCCAGATTGGTTTGAACTTGTTCATGTCAATCTTCCATACTTTAGAAAAAATCTTCTCTCTTATCTTCATTTTTGATCTTGTAAACCGCCGTGACGTCATACTTCAAAATTACGATAAACCGTCCTGACGTCATCCATCCGTTGATGTCAGAGATTTCCTTCATTTAATATATATCCAGTCATCGAGGCGACACCTTTATTAACTTATCCATTTTTTGGGCTCCTCGATTCCCGTAGTTGCCATTTTTTCACTTCGCCTTATAAATAGGACCGAGGGGTCATTTTCACCGTTTCCCCTCGTGCCTCTTCGTGTCGTCTTCCTCGCGCCGCTCAGCCTCTGGAACTCCGCCGCCACCGTCGACCGTCGTCTCTGCTCTGACCTTGGCCGCTGCATCGCCCTGAACGCACCAGAAAACTGAGGCGCCCTTCCGCTTCCTCACCAGCTCCGGTAAGTTCTCTGCTTTTTTCACCATAGATCTGTTCTAGGGTTTCGACATTCTTCGCAGTTCTTCCGAAGTTCATCAATGCTATTCTTCCCTATTATTCCTTTAATAGATGGACACTTCATGCTTGATGCATGTCTTGCCGTAGCTTACCTACCATGGTCATCACAAATCCTTATGCACAAAGAACTGATCTAATCTGTCAAAAATTGCTTCAGTTCTGCACCCCTTCAAGATCCAATTATTTTTGCTTTTCTGTCTTATCTTTAGATCCGAAAGTTTTATACATCACTGTGAGATCTCTTTCTATGTTCCCGTGAGATCCGTTTCTCCTCGCACCAATATAAGCGGTTTATCATTGTATAAATAGTCTATGCCATTAGCCCTCTGATAAACCGGAAGAGCATGTTACCTTCATAATTATGCTCCGATTTAACAATGTCTGATCAATCCTGCACTAGCATTACCTTTCTTTCTCATTATACTAGTCTCCGGGTTGTACCATTTATCATATCAATATGTTTCTTACTCCCTTGTCTCTTGTGTATAATCATGCATAATTTATAAACCGGCCTTTCATTTTCAGTTTGTTCACTTTGCAATGGCCAAACAATTCACTGCCTGCAACTGGGCTTGTTCCCGGGTTACTGAGGCTCAATTGAATGAGATGGTTAGCATCGGCTCTCTGCCTAAGAAAACTGAGATCAAATGGCGAGTTCCAGGAACTGAGAATCCTCCAACCCCAAGTCAAGGCGAAGTGGTAATCTTTGTTGACCATATAGGCCATGGTTTCAAACCGCCAGGGTCAAAAGTTTATCGAGATGTGCTTGCCAGCTTCCAACTGCATCCACAAGATATTGGTCCCAACTTAGTCTCCAACTTATGCAATTTCCAAGTCTTTTGTGAAGTCTATTTACAAGAAGAACCAACTGCAGAACTGTTCCGGGATTTCTTTCACTTAAACCGGTGCACAGAGTTTGTGAATGGCCCGAACACAGAACTTGGTGGTGTCTCGATTCAAAAGCGGAAAGAAGTGGAATTTCCTCATGCCAAACATCATAGCCACCCAAAGGAATGGAACCAAACATGGTTCTATTGCAGAGACAGTTCGCCTGAGGATGAAAATCCCCTCCCCGGCTTCCGGGATCATAGATTATCCAATACTCACCCAATGCCACAACGCCTGAGCTCTTCAGAAAGGGCAAAATATGCTCCTCAAATCGCCAAGCTCCGGGCCTTTATGGCAAATGGTTTAACAGGTGTGAATTTTGTGCGCTGTTGGATATCCTGGAGTATCTTGCCGCTAAGCCGGCGTCTCGGTTTAATGTGCGAATATACCGGTGAAGTTGACGATCCTCAACGCCACTGCAACATCCAATTATTTGAGGAAGAAGTTTCTGAAGGGGTAAAGAAAATTCTGAATGAATCAGAACTGGTCTGTAGTCAAACCGGTCTGAATCCCTTCTACACCAAGAACAAACCGCCTGCTGTAAGCATTACACTTCCTCTTCATCTCTAATATCTTTGACTTATACAAGCTGTAACCCTTCTTCTTTATATGTATAGGGTGATGACCCTTTCTAGAAACAGAAATCCATAGAGAAAGCGGCAAAGCCAACTGGAGATAAAATGGTCAAACCAACCCGCCCGAAGACCAAAGACGTAAAACGGACATCAAAGCGGAAAACAGTTGACCGGATTACTATGGAACTTGATGATGATACTGATGACCCAGAAGTTGAGGTAGAACTTGACTTACTTGGCTCTATTTTTATGCATCTTGTTAACAATGATCTTCCTCAAGAGGAGGCAGAAGCTAGTCAGGCTGAGGACGTAGAGGTAATTACCCTTTCCTCCGGTTCAGACTCTATGCCAACACAAAAAACTCGCCAAACAATCCGGAAAGTAAGCTTTTTCTCATCCTCTTGCTCACTTGGATCCAACATTTATTTTGAAGACTCAACAGCATGAAGCTCGCCGGACAACCCGGCACAGTGGCAAACAGGTCACGTCTACCGGTTTACCTGATACTCCAGTTCGTAAGCGCCGGTCTAAGGTCTCTCCTACTTCTGACCATTCTTACGCCAAGACAGGTTATTTCAGACAGCCTCTTAATCCGTCCGATTCAAATTATCAGGTGACACCTCCTTCCTCTTCTGGTGAATCGACAGCAACTCAACTCCCCCCTTTGAAAACTGTGGCCGGGTGAGTTATGAAAAACCTTTCCTTTCAATGCGCCCTACATCTTTTGAACAGGATATTAATCCTTTTTATTCTATTTGCAGGGCCAAAGCCAGACCCAGCAAGAAAGCTCGGGTCACCAATCCGCCAGAAGACCCTGTTGCCGAAGAAGAAGAACCAAGAGGTGAACCAGAGCAGACTAGTGAACCGAAAGGCCTCCATCCTGAAACAACTTTTAATGATCCGCCCCTTGACGGCCAACATACTGACGAACCAACAGATGCTGAGCCTGCCACCCCTGATACTGAACCGGCAGAACCAAACCGGGCTAATCCAATGAAAGACACTGAAATTCCATTATCATCCACCAAAAATCCTGAAGGCCAAGGTGACGACGTTATTATTACTGGAGCAGGCCACAGCTCTCCTGGTCACCCCGTCATTTTGGCTCAGCATAGTGCCAAAGAAGAGCAAATTGCCAAGGATAAAGGTAAATGGAGCAGCGACTTATCAAACTATGGTCATCTTAACGCTGATGAGCTTCATTCCGGCTTCTTGAACCGTCTGCACTCAAACCGGGATTATGAAGCCGGTTTAGTGAATTTGATGAAAGAACGATATGAGGTAAATGCTTCTCCCTTGCACATTGTATAGTTGAAATACTATTCCAAGTAGCCTCCAAGAGCCGTTTTACGATTGTCAATCATAAACCGGGTCTTTGTAACACTTTAAGCATCCCATCATTGATCCTTGCCAAGGCGTGTCCTCAATCATAGATAAGACTCATGTTTGAAAAATTAGATAACGTTCTGCAGCATAGCCCCGAAAGGCCGGTTTAACTTGGCAAGTTAATCCGGTTTTTAATCCACACTGCCGGTTTAGAACAAACGTACATTAGCCCCCAAGTGTCAAGGATAATGCTTGCATTGTTCTAGAGACTTGCATAGAGGATAGTATTTGAGAGCAAATAGGCATTAGCCCCCAAGTATGAAGTGGATAACTTGTTATATGCTTTATACTTAGTGCATAAATGTGTTGTTTTGTTGAACACACCTTCAATGTTGCAGGCTGAACTGAGAAGCAAAGATGCCCAAAACTCGGACTTGCAAGAAAATGTGAAGTCTCAACAAGCCGAAGTTGCAAAAGCCAAAGAGGAGCTGACGCAGGCCCTGGCCGGAATGGAAAAATTGAAAGAATCCTTTAATCAAGATCGTGCTGAATGGGAAACCTAAAAAGCCGGTTTGACCAAAAGAGCTGTAGATGCCGAGGAAGCCCTGAAACCAGTGGTTGAAGAACTAGCCGGTTTGAAGCGCCAAATCAACGCTATGACCTCTGCTATCTTTGGTAAGTATCTGCTTATGTATGTTGCACCAGTCAATGAATCTAAAAACTGACCAAAATGTTGTTAAAATCTTTGGCAGGAACTCGGATCACCCATCTTGGAGCAGATATGCGGATGAAGCTCAAAGCGGCACATACATTGGTTGAGCAGCTATACTCTGGATCTCAGCGAGCCATTAGTACAATGGCTTATAACAAACCGGCGCCAACGTTGATTAAAGAGACCCTTGAGAAGCTGAGCATGTTACCGGCGTGTATTGTCGAGTTGAAAAGAGCCGCTGCGAGAGTAGGAGCCTTGACCGCCCTTATTCGAGCCAAGGCCTGGATTCCAGACCTTGAAGCGGAGGATATCATTAAAGGATATCCAGGCGTTAAAGAAGACGTTTCAAACTTTGACAATGATGATCTTCGGCGGCTGACCAAACAGATGCAGCCAGCGGCCAGCAAATTGGCTGAGGACACCGATTTGTCCCATTTTCAACCGTTTTATGATGTAGAAGGGAGAAGACAGCCAGCCGAGATCCATGAAATCGAAGAACTTGTGCCTCCGATTCGTAAGCACACTTGTGCCCCTGATATTAACCCTTCTGATCTTATCCATGAGGAAGCAGTGTTCCAAGCTTTAACCGAAATCGATTGGTCAACGACTGATTTCTAGCGGCTGGGGAGGGATGAAGAAGTGCCTACACCAACTGATCCGCAACCATCAAACCGTCATGTTGAAGAGTCCTGATCCGGTCGCCGGTTTACATGGCTACTGTGAAAAACAATGGCACTGTTTGAGCCACTTTGAAGCTTCATGTAATAGGATAGCTGAAATTTTGTTTATCTGCCGTGCCATCGAGCATGTTTCATAACACTTTGTGACAATCTGTGCCGCCCTTCAGGATATATTTTATGCATAGCCTATGATGACTTGCCTTCCTGAGTCCAAAAAACTTAAAAAGTGTCTAGTGGTTTACCGCTAAACATGTCATAATATCCAAGAAGTATATAGTACTTGAGCTAAGTAATCAAGTGTTTGTACAAAAAATAATGTACAGAACATACCTCATTGATTGACCAAATGTGTATACAGTAAAGGTGTTTAACACCAACCCGATACGTTTGATAATTTCATCTTCATAATGCTGGTCTATCTATTAGACCAGACCAGTATAACTACCGGATTTTCTTCATAACACTGGTGATTTAGTCAAACCAGACCGGGTCAATGACCACCGGTTTACAATTGATCATGTGCCAACAACTGGTGGTTGGAAAGCAAGCCGGGTCAAGGACGCTGGTTTATCAAAAAATACTTATGATTGTCAACAAACAAAATTCAAATAGAAAAATATGCGAGGCTTTTTACAAGCTGCCAGGCTCCAAATCGAGGCTTTTCATGGGCTGCCAGGCCTCTGAGTTAAACCATTTAACAAAGCCTATTAAGATGGGCCTCCAATTAACCAATCATCGTTTTAACTGTGACAAGTTCAGGGTCTGTAAAAGATTGACCAGTCAAACGTTCGATGGGTCATGCCAAGATTACCTGGATAGGAGTGGCTTACTTGATGAAGGCAGGTTAACCGGGGGTTTTAGGTGAATACACCAGGCTTCCAAGCCGTGGCTTGATAGCCAATTACGAGGGTCCTTTCAAACTCTTTGTTGCTTTGCAAAAAAGAGCCCCCAAGTAACTTTGTGAGCGATGCTCAGCGTGTGCCTATGTTTGAGTTTGTACTGTGTACAATACTCTCTTTGGCTCCACAAATTTTTCCTTGTGTGGCTGAAATGCTTATCAAGAGGTGTAGCTGTGGTTCGAACATGACCAAGCCCCCTAGTGATTTTCCTTATCTTTATGCAGCTGCTAAAGCCAGTTTAACAAAGACTCCGCTTTGACCGTTAACTTGGAAAAGCACACACATGATATAAGAAAGAACAGATACCTTGCTTATAACGGAGGCTCCGGTTTATTATATGGTATATACACTATCATAAATATGTACAGGTGAAGAGCCTATGGCTTCAAGTATAGTAAGGCCGAAGGAGAGCTATGTTGCATGGCCGCTTTGTCTCCTCCTCCGATTGACGTGAGTCTTCATGCTCTCGACATCTATGAGGTAGTAGGATCCGTTGTGCAGATTTTTGTTGACCATAAAGGGTCCTTCCCAAGGGGGGATAACTTGTGCATATCAGTCTGATCCTGGATGAGCCGGAGCACCAAATCACCTTCTTGAAAGGTTCTAGTTTTAACCCGGCGGCTGTGATAACGTCGAAGATCTTGTTGATAAATCGTCGAACATGCTGCTGCAAGATCCCGCTCTTCATCCAACAGGTCCAGAGAATCCTGACGTGCCTTCTCATTATCAGCTTCAACATAAGCTGCCACACGGGGCGAATCGTGACGGATGTCACTAGGAAGAACCGCCTCCGCTCCATAAACCATGAAGAAAGGCGTGTAACCCGTAGACCTATTGGGTGTGGTGTTGATGCTCCATAACACAGAAGGTAGCTCCTCGACCCAACAACCCGGTGTCCGCTTTAAGGGAACCATAAGCCTTGGTTTGATACCCCGTAGAATTTCTTGATTTGCCCTTTATGCTTGACCATTAGATTGGGGGTGAGCCACTAATGCTAGATCAAGCCGGATGTGCTCATGTTGACAGAATTCTTCCATCTCTCCTTTTGACGAGTTAGTGCCATTACCTGTTATAATGCTATGTGGAAAGCCAAACCGGAATATCACCTTTTTGATGAATTGAACCGCCGTGGCTGCATCACACTTGCTGACTGGCTCTGCCTCTACCCATTTAGTGAATTTATCAACTGCTACAAACAGATGGGTCTTCTTGTCCTTGGAGCGCTTGAAGGGTCCAACCATATCCAGCCCCCAAGTTGCAAACGGACACGTAATTGGAATCATCCGCAACTCTTGAGCCGGAACATGCGCACGACGGGCAAACTTTTGACATCGATCACATCTTTTGACTAAATCCTTCGCATCAACATGCGCCGTCAACCAGTAAAAACCATGGAGAAAAGCTTTAGCAACCAACGACTTTGAACCGGCGTGGTGACCGCAATCCCCTTCATGAATTTCTCGCAAAATCTCACAACCTTCTTGAGGAGAAACGCATCGCTGAATTGCTCCTGAAACACTGTAACGATGTAACTCCCCGTTGAGTATGGTCATGGACTTGGAACGCTGGATTATCTGTTGAGCCAACGTTTCCTCAGCTGGTAACTCGCCCCGGTTCATGTAATCCAGATATGGGATCATCCAATCCGGTATGGCATGCAGAGCTGCCACCAACTGAGCCTCCGGATCAGGAATAGCCAAATCTTCTTCGGTTGGTATTTTGACTGACGGATTGTGCAATACATCAAGAAAGACATTGGGCGGAACCGGTTTACGTTGGGAACCAAGACGACTTAAAGCGTCCGCCACTTCATTCTTCCGCCGGTCTATATGGTCCACCTGATAACCTTTAAAGTGACCAGCCACTACATCCACCTCTCGCCGATATTCAGCCATGAGTGGGTCCTTAGAATCCCAAGTGCCAGACACTTGCTGAGCCACTAGATCTGAATCGCCGAAGCACTTAACCTGGCTCAAATTCATCTCTTTAGCCATCCGAAGACCGTGGAGTAAAGCCTCATATTCAGCTGCATTGTTAGTACAAGGGAACATTAAACGGAGGACATAACAAAACTTATCACCTCATGGGGAAGTTAATACGACTCCAGCCCCCGAACCCTCTAACTGTCTGGACCCATCAAAATGAATAGTCCAATATGTATTATCTGGTTTCTCCTCAGGTGCCTGTAACTCCGTCCAATCGTTGATGAATTCTACGAGTGCCTGGGACTTGATCGCCGTGCGGGGTATATATTTAAGCCCGTGGGGTCCAAACTCAATGGCCCACTTGGCAATCCGGCCAGTTGCCTCTCTGTTTTGAATGATGTCGCCCAGAGGAGCTGAACTGACCACTGTGATAGGATGGCCCTGAAAATAGTGTTTGAGCTTTTGGCTTGCCATAAACACCCCATACACCAGTTTCTGCCAATGCGGATACCTCTGCTTTGACTCAATGAGCACCTCACTAATATAATAAACCAGCCGTTGAACCGGATACTCTTTGCCAGGCTCCTTGCGCTCTACCACAATGGCTACACTGACAGCCTGGGCATTAGCAGCCACATATAATAATAATGGCTCTTTATCGATCGGTGCTGCCAGCACGGGCGGTTCCACGAGCTGCCTCTTCAGATCTTCAAATGCCTTATCAGCTGCCTCACTCCAGACAAAGTTATCCGTTTTCTTGAGCATTTGATATAAGGGGATGGCCTTCTCTCCAAGGCGGATGATAAACCGGCTCAAGGCTGTAATCCGGCCGGCCAGACGTTGCACATCGTTAATACATGCCAGTTTAGCCAAGGACGTAATTGCTGCAATCTCTTCCGAATTAGCCTCAATGCCTATGTTTGAAACCAGAAAGCCCAAGAGCTTGCCTGCCGGGACACCGAAAACAAACTTCTCCGGATTGAGCATCATCTTGTAAACCCGGAGATTGTCAAAGGTTTCTCATAGAACATCTATCAAAGTCTCCTCCTTTCTGGATTTGACCACAATATCATCTACATACGCATGAACATTGCGCCCAATTTTCTTATGAAGGCAATTCTGAACACATCGTTGGTAAGTTTCCTGGGCACTCTTGAGTCCAAAGGGCATGGAAACATAGCAGAAGGCTCCAAAGGGAGTTATAAAGGATGTCTTCTCCTGGTCCTTAACTGACATTTTGATCTGATGATAACCAGAGTAAGCATCCAAAAAATACAAACGGTCACAACCCACCGTAGCATCAATTATCTGATCAATGCGAGGGAGAGCGAAGGGGTCTGCAGGGCAAGCCTTGTTTAAATCTGTGTAGTCCACACACATGCGCCAAGTGCCGTTTTTCTTAAGAACCAGCACCGGATTGGCTAACCACTCTGGATGAAAAACTTCAACAATAAACCCAGCAGCCAACAAACGGGCGACCTCTTCACCTATAGCCTTGCGCCTTTCCTCTTTGAAACGGCGGAGGAACTGTCGGACCGGTTTCAATTTAGGATCAATGTTGAGTGTGTGCTCAGCGAATTCTCTCAGTACACCTGGCATGTCAGAAGGTTTCCATGCAAAGATGTCCCGATTCTCACGGATGAACTCGATAAGCGTGCTTTCCTATTTGGGATCCAAGTTAGCGCTGATGCTGAACTGTTTGGATGAATCACCAGGGACAAAGTCAACCATCTTAGTGTCTGTAGCTGATTTGAACTTCAATGCTGGATCATGTTCCGTAGTTGGCTTTTTTTAAGGAGGTCATGTCGGCCGGATCAACTTGCTCCTTATAGAATTTTAACTCCTCCGTGGCACAAACCGACTGAGCATAAGCCGCATCGCCTTCTTCACACTCCAAAGCAATCTTTCTACTTCCATGTACTGTGATAGTCCCCTTATGACCTGGCATTTTAAGCTGTAGGTAAACATAACATGGCCTTGCCATAAACTTAGCATAAACCGGCCGCCCAAACAAGGCGTGGTATGGACTTTTGATCTTCACCACCTCAAATGTCAATGTTTCTGACCTTGAATCGTAGTCATCTCCAAAAGCTACCTCCAAAGCTATCTTACCAAGGGGATATGCAGACTTACCAGGCACCACACCATGAAATACCGTATTCGACGGTTTAAGATCCTTATCTGTCAACCCCATACGGCGGAATGTATCATAATACAAAATATTGATACTACTTCCCCATCCATGAGCACTTTAGTGAACTTGTATCCCCCAACTTGAGGGGCTACCACCAAGGCCAAATGACCTGGATTATCAACCCGGGGCGGGTGATCCTCTCTGCTCCACAAAATAGGTTGCTCCGACCAGCGTAAATACTGAGGTACTGCCGGCTCAATAGAGTTGACTGCCCTTTTGTGAAGCTTCTGATCACGTTTACACAAACTAGTAGTGAAGACATGATATTGCCCGCTGTTCAGCTGTTTGGGATTGCTCTGATAACCCGACTGCTGCTGCTACTGGTGACTCCCCTGATGGTTGTAACCTCCCTGGTTGCCTTGGTGTCCTTGATTGACGTGTCCGGTTTGATTGCCTGGAAACCATGAACCGGAACCACCGCCTCTGTAACCCGGCCTGTGGAAACCTCCTCCTAAACCGCCGGGTGGGCCGTTGTCATATTGGAACATATTGGAATTCTTGAAATCCCGCATGATATAACAATCTTTCCAAAGATGTGATGCTGGTTTCTCCTTCGATCCATGCTTTGGACAGGGTTGCTTTAACAACGCTCCAAATTGTTTCCTGGACCTCCACCCCTCTGGGGGCTGCTTGCCTTTACGGCGCTGGCCATTCTCCTGTGCGTTGGTATTTGCAACAAAGTCCAAACCACTGTCGGCCTTGCGCTTACCAGCGTTTCCATGGCCTGCCGGATTGTGTTGTTGGCCTTTGGCATTGTCGGTCTTCTTACCCTTCTCCGGTTTGTCCTCCTATGAATCCGGATCCTTGGTATTATCTGAATCGGCATATTTAACCAAAGCGGCCATGAGTGTTGACATGTCGTTGCAGTGACGTTTGAGCCTTCCCAACTTCTGTTTCAATGGTTTGAAACGGCAATTGCCCTCTAACGTTAACACTGCGGTGTCTGCATTGATACGATCTGATGAATGCAAAATCGCCGAGACCTGTTTGACCCAATGGGTCGTGGACTCCCCTTCCTCTTGGACACAAGCGGCCAGATCTACAATTAACATTGGCTGCTTACATGTATCCTTGAAGTTCTAGATAAACCGGTGCTTCAATTCGGCCCATGATCCAATAGAGTTGGTCGGCAAGCTCTTCAACCAAGTGCGAGTTGTTCCTTCGAACATCATGGTGAAATATTTAGCACACACCGCCTCATCCACATCTAACATCTCCATTGCCATCTCATAGCTCTCCACCCATGCCTCTGGCTGCAAATCGGCGGTATAATTTGGTACCTTACGAGGTCCCTTGAAATCCTTGGGTAGTCGCACATTACGCAAAACAGGAGTTAAACACGGTACCCCTAAGGAACTGAACATCGCCCCTGGCTCCACGGAGGCGGTGGGGTGAGACGGAGTATGCTGTCATGCTTCGTGTCGAGCTGTCAACTCGGCCTCTTGACGTGCGCGGCCATGGTCCACAACATCTTGCGCATTAGCACCTCCCCCAGCCGGGTTGTTCCCTCGTGGCGAATTTTGGCGGCATGCACTACTGGACACGGCCGGTTCGTCTTCCACGTCTGCTACAACTCCGGCTTGGATGGGGAGTGGAATGAATCCTCTCACGACTGTGTGAATATGCTTGCTGTTGATTTAGTGCTATCTGAAGGAGATCCCTGGCCCGACGTGCTTCCACTGCAACTGGTGACTCGCCGTCGGTTGGGAGGGCCGCCAGGCGTGAAGCGGCGGCCACAATGTTGTCCAACAGGTTGGAATAATGCCCGGGCAGCGTTGACGGCACAACATTGTTCTGGCGAGGCAGGTCCGTCGTGCGCGGCTGAACCAGCGCTCCTGCTCCCAGCGCCCACGCCGGGTTTAGCGTGGGTTGGTTACCAGCTCCTGCACCTGGCGTGTTGAAAAGATTCTGTGGCTCATAAACCGACGGGAGACGTGATCGGTACCTTCTTCTCATGACTTCCTCTGAAGCATTCTGATCCAGTCTAATCCGGTAAGCCTGTGCTTCCAACTCGGCCCGCTCCGTAGCCATCCTGGCGTTCTCTGCTGCCAGGTCCACTTTAGCCCGGGCTATCTGATCTTTCACTTTTGTAATCTCCGCATCGTGATGATCCTTGGCTGCTGCGTCTACCTCCGCAGACATCAATGTTGCCAGAGCGTCGAACAAATCAGACAAGACTTGGGCCGGAGGTGGCGCCGAGCTTCCTGCCCCTGCTGGTGTGGCCGTCATTGAACCAGAGAGCATTGATGCGGCGTGTCACATCCCTAGTTCTGGTATGGTCCTAGGCTTGCTTTGTGCATCATGTTTAAATTTTCAAATGAAATTGAAATGGGGATGTTTCAAACCCTAGCACCAAAGCAAATTCAAATAGGTTCAAATTAAAATTGGAATTTCAGTAAACCCAAAATGCTCTTCCAAATGTTCATGGTCTTTGGAAAATGTTGCAAACAACAACCAGAGGTGATGCACATTTTTGCTACACATTTTGGATTTTTGAATCAATGCATAAATATTTGATTTGGAGCTGTTTAAATTATATAAATATTTTAGTGGCTCCAAAAATGTTGGGAATTGGTGAGGGCCTCTAGAATATTATATGTAGATGCCACAATTATTTTCAGCATTTATGGAAATGTTTTAACATTTCTTTTAGATACAAAACAAATGTCAGAAAATAGAAAACAAAAACAAAATAAAAGAGAGAAAGGGAATCGTACCTGGCCTCACCTGGCGGCCCACCTGCTCTGGCCCAACAAGCCGGCCTAGTTGACTGGCCACGCCAGTCATCTCCCTCCTCGCGCCAGAAGGCAGGGGCGCGTGCTTGCCGCGCGCCGGCCACGCGCCGGCCACCTCCTGCCTCCCTGCATGTCTCCCCGTCGCCCTGAGGACGCCACGCGATCCCCCGACTCTCTCTCGCTCTCTCTCGTCCCCATCCTCTCCCCTGGTTCTCTCCCTCGCACGCATCGAACGCAGCCGCCGCCGCCGCTCACCGTTGCCGCACCCAGAGCCTCCCCCTCGACCCCTCGACGTGCCCAGTAGCTCCCCTACCTCGTTCTCGACCTCCTCGCCAAGCCAAGCGATGCCGGACGCCCTCGCCGCCGTCTTCTTCAACCTCGGGCCACCGAGATCGCCGGCGACCGTGCGCCCGCTCCGACGCTTCCCCGAGCTCGCTGAGGCCACCGAACGAACCGCTGTGAGCTCCTGCGTGGATTCCCTCCTTCCTCCCCTTCGATTTCGAGCCGTAGACGTCGCCCCCTTGACGACCGTAGCTGCCGCCGCTTGAGCTCATCGTCGGCGCAGCTCCGGCGACCAAATGGTCACCTCGGCGAGTCCAACCTGCTCCCCGCAACGTGTAGCGCCCAGCTAGACCTTCGCCTCGCTCGTTCGCACACCGCAGCGCTAACCCACACCAGCCCCGAACTCCGGCAGCCGTCGCGAGCTCCATTCTGGTGAGCTCCGGCCTCCCCAGCTCATCCCACATGCTCCACTGGATGCGGACGACGACGGGCTACGCCCCGGTGGTCTCCGCGTGCTCTTCCGCCGCCTGTAGCGCATTCCGGCGAAGCACCGCCGCGCGGTTTGGTCGTCGCCGGCCAAACTCCGGCGAGGCTGACGTGGCGGCTTAATTAGCACTAATCCCCACCATTAGCCACCCCACCAGCCGTTGACAGTGGGCCCCAGAGCCAAGTCAAACCCTGGTCAGTGCGGGTTTGACCCGGGGTTAACCCCAGTGTCACTAACGTGTGGCCCCCACACGTCAGGTTTGACCTGGTCAGCCCTGCTGACGCCTCTGCGATGTCATGCTGACGCAGTAATTGTTTTTCTGCATTTTAAATAATTCAGAGAATTTCAGAAAATAGTTAAAACTTCTAAAATTCATAGTAATTCAACCGTAACTCCAAACCAAATAAATTATATATGAAAAATTATCAGAAAAATGTAAGGAATCCATTTATGCCAGTTTTATGCATGAAAAACCAACTTATACTTGCTGTATAAGTGAAAATGTAATAATGGCATGTTATATACTTAAATTGGGGTTTGCATATGAACCCTTGGTTCATATGGACTTCAACCAAATTGATGCTAGATGCATTAGGGCAAATCATAGCATCTTTGAAATGTCATCTTCATGCATCATATTGTTGCATATGGTTGTTTATTGATTGCCGGCACCGTCCCCTCTCGATAGGTTCTACTCCGGAAGGTGTCCGGAGTACCTGTCTGAGGAGCAGTGCTTCTTCGTGGATCTATCAGGCAAGCAAACCCCCTTGAGCATCTCGATAAATCCCACTCTCTCGCTCCTTCTCCTTTCACTCCATTAGGACAACAACGATTCAAAACTGCTACTTTCTGCTGCGGTAGCTGAACCCATTCCTCTGCATGACCTGTCATTGCCACAGTAAATAGTTGAAACCCACTAGCATGAGTAGGAGTTGCTTGAGCCTTGATGTGCCTGCTCATCCATGCTTGTTTTCTTTATGCCAGCTATGCTTAGAGTTGTGTCAGGTCTGATTCATCGAGAACGAATTGGAGTGGTGAACATGTCCTACCGGTAAAGGCTAATTGTGTGACCACGTTTTGGTAAAGGTAGCGATGAGAGGCCATGTAGGAGTACATGATGGGTTGTCTCATTGGAACCGTCCTTAAGCACTGAGTTCTGTGTATGTTATCCAAGTCCAGTTACTACCACACATTGGGTTCCGGTTATCCGGCCCCTCCCGGCTTATTAATCCGCTTGATCTCTGTCCAGGAGTTGCAACTAGTTTCTGGCGTTTGTAGGTAGTGCTACTTGTCTACCAAGTGGTGTCCGACGGGACGGGCTTGGGACAGACTAGGCACCGTGGCACGGTGTACCAAGTGGCACCCAGATGGTGGGCTTGGGAACCTTGCACACATCGTTTGGGGCCGTGAGCGATACCTTGGCCGGATCTCCTTGCGGATGGAACCCGAATAGGCAATAAACCTGGACGAGAGACTTGTGTGGTTAGTCAGGTCGTGGCCGACACCCTCGCCCGGCTTCCGCTTGAAGGTTGTCGAGGTACATGACGTGTACAGGGCTATAAGTGGCGAGAGCGTGTGTGAAGAAGTACACCCCTGCAGGGTCAATATTATCTATTCGAATAGCCGTTTTCCTCGGATATGGAAACTTGGAGGACTTATGTAGTACATAGACAACTTGAAGTGGATACTCTAAAATACGCAAGATAAGCGTGAGTGCTATGGATGGCCTTCGAACGGATCCATAGTGGAGTATTGATATGGTGAATATGTGGACTCGTGTGCGTCTTCTCACCTCAAAGAAGTTTCTGATACTCGTAGTATAGGCTAGCCACTGAGTCAAAGCTTGCTTACTGCTGTTAACTCCACCACCCCCTTTGTTGATAATGTTGCATATGTAGATAGTTCTGATGTAAGACTTGTTGAGTACCTTTGTACTCACGTTTGCTTATTTATGTTTTGCAGTTGGTTACGCTAGTGACTTCGACGAGTAGCTTGTATCCCAGCTACGATCTTGTACCCTTGGGAGGGTCGTGTATAGTGAGGCTTCTTAGTCTTTTCCTTTTGTAGTTGTCTGTACTCAGACATGTAATGCTTCCGTTGCTTGTATGCTCTGAATGATGGGTCATGAGACTCCTATTTGTATTGATGCTATGTGGCTCTTCTGGGCCTTTATCTATCTATATGAGTTAGAGTTATGTTGTGATGCCATGTTGTACAACACATACTTGCATGTTATGCGTACGTGTAACGTGTATTGCTATGTGTGGGATCCGTCAACCTAGTTGTTTACCTCTGGTAGCCTCTCTTATGGGGAAATGTAGTCTTGTGCTTCCATGTGCCATAGTAGTCCGCTACAGCCCGGTTCACCGGAGTCTTGCTAGCCCAGCACTACTGCTCCGGAACACTTGACTGGCTGGCATGTGAATCACTTCGTTCCTGTGTCTGTCCCTTCGGGAAATGTCATGCGGTGACATCCGGAGTCCTGCCTAGCCTGCTACAGCCCGGGTTCCCGGAGTCCTGCTAGCCCAGTGCTACAGCCCGGATTCATACGCTGTTGACCGACATGCTCGTGGTTGATTCATGTATGCCTGTCCCTGTAAGTTAGTGCCACTTTGGGTTCACGACTAGTCATGTCGGCCTGGGTTCTCTGTCATATGGATGCTAGCGACACTATCATATACGTGAGCCAAAAGGCGCAAACGGTCCCGGGCCAGGTAAGGTGGCACCCGTGGGAATACCGTGCGTGAGGCCGCAAAGTGATATGAAGTGTTACATGCTAGATCGGTGTGACTTAGGATCGGGGTCCCGACAGCGTTGGTATCAGAGCCTGACTGACTGTAGGATTACCAAGCCAAACTGGTCAAAGTTGAGTCTAGAAATGCTTTAGTTATATAAGGGAATTGATTTTGGAAGGTAACGTAAGGCTCTTTTTACTCCTCTACCTCATGTCATTCTTTCTGAGTTAGCCTCTTTTTTCTACGAGGGTTAAGGCCTAGGCTTCTCCTCTATCTCTCAGGATGACGTGTTACTAAACCGTAAAGTCTTAGGCTTGTTGGGTTGTGTCTCCTTACAGTTCTACTACTTCCGTGTGTCCTCAGTTTAACCCAGAACCTTGATGTTATGATGTTGATTGATTATGCTATTCCTTTGATGAATGTCTCAAAAATTCTTTTGAGCATTTACAACCGTTATGCTACCGAAATTGTCCCAGGATTTCAAGAATTTCCAATACTTTTGCATTACATTCCGCATCCCTATGTCGATGCTAATTCCATCCTTGTTTCCTTGGTTTCTGTGCTAGGATGTCGTCTGCTAACCGAGGTACAGTTGCTCATAGCAAGAATCACGGAGATGGTAGGGACGAGGATCCTCCTAACCAGCCTTTGATGACAGAGTTCTTGTTAGCATCCGAGAGGAACAAGCGTGAGACTAACCGCTTGCTGGCACAGATTGAGCAGAACACCGCACATCAGCGTAAGAAGTTGGTTTCTATCACCGACTTCATTGGTCTAAAACCACCCACCTTCCATCATTCCATTGAGCCACTCGATGCGGATGACTGGCTCCGGAGCATCACTCACAAGTTGCTTTCTGCGAACGTGGCTGAAGGTGACAAGGTCACCTATGCTACCTATCACCTGGAAGGTCCTACTAGTATTTGGTGGCAGAACTATGAGGCTATGCTTCCAGCTGGTCAGATTCCTACCTGGAGGGATTTCACCGAGGCTTTTCGTGAGCACCACATTCCTCAGGCTCTCATTGACCGCAAGAGGGAAGAGTTCTGTAGTTTTACCCAGGGTAAGCTGCCTGTTGATGCTTACAGTAGAGAGTTTGGAAGCCTCGCCCTCTATGCTACAGAAGAAGTGTCCACGGACGCTAAGAAGCAGGCTAGGTTCCGGAAGGGTCTCAACCCTAAGTTGCGTCGTGATCTCCACCTGCATCATTGTGATACTTTCCAGGCTCTTGTGAACAAGGCCATTAATGCAGAGACAACTCAACTCACTTACAAGGAGTCTCGAAAGCACAACCGTGAACTGGGTTCTTCCTCCCGCTCTGGCTCTCAGAAGCGACGGATTTGGATTCCAAACTCAGCTCTTCCACCTTGATATGCACCGAGGCCATCCTATGTGGCGCCTCACCCAACCCAGCAACGTGCTCCACCCAGGCCTATTAGTGGACCACTTGCCAATGTAGGTCCACGTCCTACCTCAGGAACTTGCTTCACCCGCAGAGAACCAGGGCACTATGCACGTGACTGCCCTCAGTCCAGTTATACTCCACCCCAGTCTGAGAGGTCTGTTGGCCGTGAAAAGCCATCAGGCAAGATGATCAGTACCAAGCCAGCCTCCATTGAACGAGCATGTGTGCACCATGTCTCAGCTACAGAAGCTCAAGATGATCCCGACGTCGTACTGGGTATGCTTCTTGTCAATTGTCACCCAGCTTCAGTTCTGTTCGATACTGGAGCATCCCACTCCTTCATATCCGAAGGATACGCTCGGTTGCACGACATGTCATTTTGTGATATGCCGACTCCACTAATAATCCAGACTCCTGGTTCCAAATGGCAAACCTCCAAGGTAAGCCATGGTAATGAAATCCTTATTGACAGACTGGTATTCCTTGCTTCTTTGATATCTCTCAACTCCGCAGATATTAACATCATCTTGGGTATGGACTGGATGACATCTCATCATGCCAAGATCGATTGTTACACCAGATCTGTTCAACTTACACATCCATCTGGCAAAATAGTCACTGTCTCCACTAGAGTTGCAAGGCGTCAACTCTATTCTCTTAATGCCAGCCCTCTTCCAGACGTTGAAGATATTCCGATAGTCCATGACTTCCCGGATGTTTTTCCAGAAGAACTACCAGCTGTCCCACCTGACAGAGATGTAGAGTTTGTCATATAACTTATCCCAGGAACTGTTCCAATCTCTAGGAGACCATATAAGATGGCACCTTTGGAGTTAGCCGAGCTTAAGAAACAACTTGATGAGTCCTTGCAAAAGGGTTTCATCCATCCCAGTTCTTCTCCTTGGGCTTGTCATGTCCTCTTCGTCAAGAAGAAGGATGGTACGGATCGGATGGTTGTAGATTATCGTCCCGTTAATTTGGTCACGATAAAGAACAAGTATCGCTCCCCAGGATCAACGACCTGTATGATCAGCTCGCTGGATCCTCAGTCTTTTCCAAGATGGATTTGAGGTTAGGCTACCACCAAATCAAGATCAGAAATGGGGACATCCCCAAAACGGCCTTTGTCACTCGTTATGGTCAATACGAGTACACCGTGATGTCTTTCGGCCTAACCAATGCTCCAGCTACTTTCTCCCGCTTGATGAACTCGATCTTTATGGAGTACTTAGATAAGTTTGTCGTGGTTTATCTCGGTGATATTCTTATTTACTCGAAGAACGAGGAAGAGCATGCCGAACATCTTAGGCTTGTGTTAGAAAAACTCAGAGTGCATCGCCTTTATGCCAAGTTCTCCAGGTGTGAATTTTGGTTGCCAGAAGTGACCTATCTGGGCCACGTGATCTCTGGTAAGGGCATTGCTGTCAATCCCGAGAGAGTCAAAGCCGTTCTCGATTGGACTCCACCCAAAACGGTCAAACAAGTTAGGAGTTTCCTTGGTCTAGCCAGTTATTGTCGCCGCTTTGTTGAAAACTTCTCCAAAGTGGCCAAACCCCTCATGGAGCTTCTCAAGAAAGATAAAAGGTTTGAGTGGACCCCACAGTGTGAGCCCAGTTTTCAGGAACTGAAAAGACACCTGACTTCTGCGCCAATACTCGTGCCACCGGATTTCACTAAAGACTTTGTTATCTATTGTGACGCTTCGCGTCAAGGACTAGGTTGCATTCTTATGCAGGATCGTCATGTGATTGCCTATGCATCTCGACAGTTGCATCCACATGAGGAAAATTATCCTACACATGATCTAGAGCTTGCAGCCATAGTCTATGCACTTAAGACTTGGCGACATTACCTTCTTGGTAACCGTTGCAAAATCTACACTGACCATCAGAGTCTCAAGTATATCTTCACCCAACCGGATCTGAATCTTAGACAGAGACGTTGGTTGGAGTTGATCTCGGATTACGACTTAGGAATCACCTACACCCCAGGCAAAGCCAATGTCATGGCTGATGCTTTAAGTCGTAAATCCTATTGCAACAACCTCATGTTGCAACAATGTCAACCACCCCACCATGAGGAATTCTGTAAGCTTAACCTTCACATAGCTCCTCATGGTTCCCTTTCTACCTTGGTAGGGAAACCTACCCTTACGGATCAGATCATAGAGGCTCAGAAGCATGATACGGGAATCTCCCGGATCAAGAAGAATATTTCCAAGGGAGTTGCCAACTGTTTCTCTATGGATGAACGAGGTGTTGTTTACTTTGGAAAACGTTTGGTGGTTCCCAAATGTCAACAGATGCAGCAACTGATCCTTAAGGAGGCCCATGAATCCCCTCTCACGATTCATCCCGGTAGTACAAAGATGTATGAGGACCTATGCCAGAGGTTCTGGTGGACTAGGATGAAGAGATAAATCGCTCAGTATATTGCCAACTGTGATGTTTGTCGTCGCGTTAAGGCAGAGCATCAAAGACCTACTGGCACCCTTCAACCTTTAGCTATTCCCGAGTGGAAATGGGACAAAGTTGGTATGGACTTCATCACTGGCTTTCCCAGGACCAGGAAAGGAAATAATGCTATCTTCGTAGTCGTTGACCGTCTCTCCAAAGTGGCTCACTTCCTACCTGTTCGAGAGAGTATCACTGCTAGTCAGCTCGCTGACTTATATATCTCCCGAATAGTGTCACTCCATGGTGTTCCACTAGAGATCAATTCAGACCGTGGCAGTCTTTTCACCTCTCATTTCTGGGAAAGTTTCCAAACTGGCATGGGCACCCATCTCTCCTTCAGTACCGCTTTCCACCCTCAGTCAAGTGGTCAGGTGGAAAGGGTCAACCAAATTCTCGAAGACATGCTTAGAGCTTGCGTTATCTCATTCGGTATGGATTGGGAGAAATGTCTTCCCTTTCACCGAGTTTGCTTATAACAATAGCTATCAATCCAGTCTTAAGAAAGCACCCTTCGAGATTCTGTATGGACGAAGATGTCGAACACCTTTGAACTGGTCAGAAACCGGTGAAAGACAATTCTTTGGACCGGATATGATCCAGGAGGCAGAAGAGCAAGTTCGCATCATTCGTGAGAATTTGAAAACAGCCCAATCTCGTCAAAAGAGCTAGTATGACCGCTGTCATAAGGAAGTGGCTTATGAAGTTGGCGACAAGGCTTACCTTCGGGTTACTCCTTTGAAGGGTACCCATCGTTTCGGTATCAAGGGCAAGTTGGCTCCTCGTTACATTGGTCCTTTTCGTATTCTCGCTAAACGAGGAGAGGTTGCCTACCAGTTGGAACTACCCCCACATCTTTATCGAGTTCATGATGTCTTCCACGTCTCTCAACTCAGGCGTTGCTTCTCGGATCCCATCCGCGGAGTGGACCATGAAACGCTTGATCTCCAAGATAACCTTACTTATCGAGAGTACCCCGTTCGCATTCTGGATCAAGCAGAGTGTGTCACTCGACGTCATAACATCAAGTTTCTCAAGGTTCAATGGTCTCATCATTCCGAGAGAGAAGCTACTTGGGAGCGAGAAGATCGTCTTCGACTTGAGTACCCCGCTTTCTTTCCGCCAACTCCTGAATCTCGGGACGAGATTTTTTCGAGTGGGGGCGAGTTGTCACATCCCTAGTTCTGGTATGGTCCTAGGCTTGCTTTATGCATCATGTTTAAATTTTCAAATGAAATTGAAATGGGCATGTTTCAAACCCTAGCACCAAAGCAAATTCAAATAGGTTCAAATTAAAATTGGAATTTCAGTAAACCCAAAATGCTCTTCAAAAATGTTCATGGTCTTTGGAAAATGTTGCAAACAACAACCAGAGGTGATGCACATTTTTGCTACACATTTTGGATTTTTGAATCAATGCATAAATATTTGATTTGGAGCTGTTTAAATTATATAAATATTTTAATGGCTCCAAAAATGTTGGGAATTGGTGAGGGCCTCTAGAATATTATATCTAGATGCCACAATTATTTTCACCATTTATGGAAATGTTTTAACATTTCTTTTAGATACAAAACAAATGTCAGAAAATAGAAAACAAAAACAAAATAAAAGAGAGAAAGGGAATCGTACCTGGACTCACCTAGCGGCCCACCTGCTCTGGCCCAACAAGCCGGCCCAGTTGACTGGCCATGCCAGTCATCTCCTTCCTCGCGCCAGAAGGCAGGGGCGCGTGCTCGCCGCGCGCCGGCCATGCGCCGGCCACCTCCTACCTCCCTGGATGTCTCCCCGTCGCCCTGAGGACGCCACGCGATCCCCCGACTCTCTCTCGCTCTCTCTCGTCCCCATCCTCTCCTCTGGTTCTCTCCCTCGCACGCATCGAACGCAGCCGCCGTCGCCGCTCACCGTTGCCGCACCCAGAGCCTCCCCCTCGACCCCTCGACGTGCCCAGTAGCTCCGCTACCTCGTTCTCGACCTCCTCGCCAAGCCAAGCGATGCCGGACGCCTTCACCGCCGTCTTCTTCAACCTCAGGCCACCGAGATCGTCGGCGATCGTGCGCCCGCTCCGACGCTTCCCCGAGCTCGCTGAGGCCACCGAACGAACTGCTGTGAGCTCCTGCGTCGATTCCCTCCTTCCTCCCCTTTGATTTCGAGCCGTAGACGTCGCCCCCTTGACGACCGTAGCCGCCGCCGCTTGAGCTCGTCGTCGGCGCAGCTCCGGTGACAAAATGGTCACCCCGGCGAGTCCAACCTGCTCCCCGCAACGCGTAGCGCCTCGCCAGACCTTCGCCTCGCTCGTTAGCACACCACAGCGCTAACCCGCACCAGCCCCGAACTCCGGCAGCCGCTGCGAGCTCCATTCCGGTGAGCTCCGGCCTCGCCAGCTCATCCCACATGCTCCATTGGATGCGGACGACGACGGGCTACGCCCCGGTGGTCTCCGCGCGCTCTTCCGCCGCCTGTAGCGCATTCCGGCGAAGCACCGCCGCGCGGTTTGGTCGTCGCCAGCCGAACTCCGGCAAGGCTGATGTGGCGGCTTAATTAGCGCTAATCCCCACCATTAGCCACCCCACCAGCCGCTGAGTGGGCCCCAGAGCCAAGTCAAACCCTGGTCAGTGCGGGTTTGACCTGGGGTTAAACCCAGTGTCACTGACGTGTGGCCCCCACATGTCAGGTTTGACCTGGTCAGCCCTGCTGACGCCTCTGTGACGTCACGCTGACGCAATAATTGTTTTCTGGATTTAAATAATTCAGGAAATTTCAGAAAATAGTTAAAACTTCTAAAATTCATAGTAATTCAACCGTAACTCCAAACCAAATAAATTATATATGAAAAATTATCAGAAAAATGCAAGGAATCCATTTACGCCAGTTTCATGCATGAAAAACAGACTTATACTTGCTGTATAAGTGAAAATGTAATAATGGCATGTTATATACTTAAATTGGGGTTTGCATATGAACCCTTGGTTCATATGGACTTCAACCAAATTGATGCTAGATGCATTAGGGCAAATCATAGCATCTTTGAAATGTCATCTTCATGCATCATATTGTTGCATATGGTTGTTTATTGATTGGCGGCACCGTCCCCTCTCGATAGGTTCTACTCCGGAAGGTGTCCCGAGTACCTGTCTGAGGAGAAGTGCTTCTTCATGGATCTATCAGGCAAGCAAACCCCCTCGAGCATCTTGATAAATCCCACTCTCTCGCTCCTGCTCCTTTCACTGCATTAGGACAACAACGATTCAAAACTGCTACTTTCTGCTGCGGTAGCTGAACCCATTCCTCTGCATGACGTGTCATTGCCACAGTAAATAGTTGAAACCCACTAGCATGAGTAGGAGTTGCTTGAGCCTTGATGTGCCTGCTCATCCATGCTTGTTTTCTTTATGCCATCTATGCTTAGAGTTGTGTCAGGTCTGATTCATCGGGAATGAATCGGAGTGGTGAACATGTCCTACCGATAAAGGCTAATTGTGTGAACACGTTTTGGTAAAGGTAGCGATGAGAGGCCATGTAGGAGTACATGGTGGGTTGTCTCATTGGAACCGTCCTTAAGCACTGAGTTCTGTATATGTTATCCAAGTCCAGTTACTACCACACATTGGGTTCCGGTTACCGGCCCCTCTCGGCTTATTAATCCGCTTGATCTCTGTCCAGGAGTTGCAACTAGTTTCTGGCGTTTGTAGGTAGTGCTACTTGTCTACCAGGTGGTGTCCGACGGGACGGGCTTGGGACAGACTAGGCACCATGGCACGGTGTACCAAGTGGCACTCGGATGGTGGGCTTGGGAACCCTGCACACATCATTTGGGGCCGTGAGCGACACCCCGGCCGGATCTCCTTGCGGATGGAACCCGAATAGGCAATAAACCTGGACGAGAGACTTGTGTGGTTAGTCAGGTCGTGGCCGACACCCTCGCCCGGCTTCCGCTTGAAGGTTGTCGAGGTACATGACGTGTACAGGGCTATAAGTGGCGAGAGCGTGTGTGAAGAAGTACACCCCTGCAGGGTCAATATTATCTATTCGAATAGCCGTTTTCCTCGGATATGGAAACTTGGAGGACTTATGTAGTACATAGACAACTTGAAGTGGATACTCTAAAATACGCAAGATAAGCGTGAGTGCTATGGATGGCCTTCTCGTAGGAAGACGGGAACGGATCCATAGTGGAGTATTGATATGGTGAATATGTGGACTCGTGTGCGTCTTCTCACCTCAAAGAAGTTTCTGATACTCGTAGTATAGGCTAGCCACTGAGTCAAAGATGGCTTGCTGCTGTTAACTCCACCACCCCCTTTGTTGATAATGTTGCATATGTAGATAGTTCTGATGTAAGACTTGCTGAGTACCTTTGTACTCACGTTTGCTTATTTATGTTTTGCAGTTGGTTACGCTAGTGACTTCGACGAGTAGCTTGTATACCACCTACGATCTTGTACCCTTGGGAGGGTCGTGTATAGTCAGGCTTCTTAGTCTTTTCCTTTTGTAGTTGTCTGTACTCAGACATGTAATGCTTCCGTTGCTTGTATGCTCTGAATGATGGGTCATGAGACCTCTGTTTGTATTGATGCTATGTGGCTCTTCTGGGCCTTTATCTATATGAGTTAGAGTTATGTTGTGATGCCATGTTGTACAACACATACTTGCATGTTATGCATACGTGTAACGTGTATTGCTATGTGTGGGATCCGTCAACTTAGTTGTTTACCTCTGGTAGCCTCTCTTATGGGGATATGTAGTCTTGTGCTTCCATGTGCCATAGTAGTCCGCTACAGCCCGGTTCACCGGAGTCCTGCTAGCCCAGCACTACTGCTCCGGAACACTTGACTGGCCGGCATGTGAATCACTTCGTTCCTGTGTCTGTCCCTTCAGGAAATGTCATGCGGTGACATCCGGAGTCCTGCCTAGCTTGCTACAGCCCGGGTTCCCGGAGTCCTGCTAGCCCAGTGCTACAGCCCAGATTCATACGCTGTTGACCGACATGCTCGTGGTTGATTCAAGTATGCCTGTCCCTGTAAGTTAGTGCCACTTTGGGTTCACGAGTAGTCATGTCGGCCTGGGTTCTCTGTCATATGGATGCTAGCGACACTATCATATACGTGAGCCAAAAGGCGCAAACGGTCCCGGGCCAGGTAAGGTGGCACCCATGGGAATACCGTGCGTGAGGCCGCAAAGTGATATGAAGTGTTACATGCTAGATCGGTGTGACTTAGGATCGGTGTCCCGACACGGCGGTAGATGAATGAGGTGTCGATTGTGTGCCGGCCATGAAGATGGCGGCCCGGTTTGGCAGATCGGGGGAATCCGGAATACTGTTACCCTCGAATCCTCCCTCAATCCGGCCTTCCTGCAACTGGTAAAGCGATTCGGTTTCTCCAGAAGACTCGTCATCAGAGCAGACTACGGTTTCTCCATCGGACACCGGTGCATCCTCGTACCCTAATCCATGGACGACACCTACGAAAACATGCCTTGCCTCGGGCTGAACCGGCGAAGAACTTGCACACCGAGCCATTTCGATGATGTCAGTGCAGATGTCCGGCTCGGGGGCCGGTTCGCCGATCTTGCCGATGAAGACGTGAATCCCACCAAAGGGGACCCGGTACCCATATTCGATTGAATTGGCCTCGGGACCCCATCCTGCGTCGTCGATGTAGAGCTTGCCGTGGCGACTCTTCGTCATCCGGCCCATAGCGTATCCCTTGAGTCCATCGAAGCTGCCCTTCAAGAACTCAAAACCATCGTGCGATAGCCCCATGGTGGGCGCCAACTGTCGTGGGTTTGTCACGGCAGATGTCCTCGTGAAAGGACTTAGTCGTGGATCCATCGCAACGGGTTAGCTTAAAGGGGTTAAACCGGACAAGGGGACACGGGAGTTTATACTAGTTTGGCCCCTTCGATGAAGGTAAAAGCCTACGTCTAGTTGTGATTGGTATTGCTAGGGTTTCGAAGGCCAGGGAGCAAATCCGCTTTGTCTGGCTCTCGAGTTGTTGTTGTCCGTCCCTAAACCACGGCCGGGTCGTCCCTTTATATACATAGGTTGACGCTCGCCGGGCTACAGAGTCCCGAAGCCGGTTTATAAACGTATCCGGTTCAGCCTCTCTCTTTCTATCTTACTATACAAGTTACATGACTAGGCCGGTTTACATTTATAGACTGTAACCCGCCTTTGGGCCCTCTGTAAAGCGCCATCATCTTTACATCTTCATGGGCTTCTAATCTTCAAAGAGTCAACCCGGCTACATAATGCCGGTTTACCTCCAGTAGTAATATCCCCAACAAGAGGGGAAATCCCCTTTGACGTATATGGTGCAAGTTGCACCTTTTATCCAAATGTAGCAATATTTAGAATATGTTCAGGAAAGTAGGCCATGCCAACCAATTTAGGGTGAGATTGAACATACCGCGCACGTCCTCAAGTTATCTGGTACAGTGAGATGGAATCTCTGGCGGAGGTCGCAAAGTCCTAATGTGTCGGCGCACTATACATTCTATGAATGAAAGAAATCCTCAAAATAGCTCGAATAAAAATGAATTCACAGTGATTTACGCCGGGTGATTAAAGGAGGCAGATGAACTGGGATAAGATATGAGATAATTTCTCATTAAATTAGTTACCTTGTCGTCCATGAGAAAGAACCCTCAGTACGGCATATTCCCCAACCGAGCGGAGCTGGGTCGACCGCGAGCAGCATCGAGAAAGTCGATGGCGATAGGCGGCGGCAAGCGAAAGTGGCGAAATGCGGTGGGCTTTGCCGGCAGCCTGGCGGCGGCAGGCGTCGAGCTAAGTGTTTACCGTCTCGATAGGTGGTGCCATGGCATAGACGCGGAGGAGCTTGTGCAGGTGTGAATGGGGGCCGGAGGGGGTGGCGGGCAGGGTGAGGGTTTTTGTGACGTGGGGATGGTGAGGTTTTTTCTTTTCTTTTTTGAATTGGGTGGTGAAGGTTTTCTGTCCTACAAAGAATTTTGGAGGCGACAGTTTACTAGAGCGAACCATGTGTGATTGACGCAACAGGAAAAATGAAAGTCATTGCACACAGTTCCAATTTTGGGAACCGTGTGTGATTGACGTACTACCTCCGTCCTGGTGTATTGGTCCCCCTTTGTAATTTTGACCAAATGTTTAACTAAGAAATGTTTATGCATGTCACCAAAAATTATATCACTGAACACTATGCTCAAATACCCATCCAATGGTATAAATTTTGTTGACGTGCACTAACATTTTGTCAGTTAAACCTTTGGTCAAAATTTAACACAAATTACAAAGGGTACCAATAAACCGACACGGAGGTAGATTCCATCAACCGAACTGGTTGCATCCATATCCTACGGTTAGACATAAGTAAACATAGATTAAACATACTCAGACATAGATAATAAGCGTACACGTACATAAGCATAGTTCAACCATAAGTACATAGTTCAACCGTCATTAAGCATACTCAAGCGTACGTAGTTCGATCCATCCCACATCTCATCTCACATGCCGGCATGATCCTGAAGCTTCTCCAGGTACTCGGCGTACGCGTCGTGCACCACCCTGCGAGAATACTTCTGCTTGAAGGAGCCAATGGCCCGTCCTCTTGCATGCGCCAGAACACTTAGATATGCGTCATGAAGCTTGGGTTGGAAAAGGGACATCGATAGCCGCCGTTCTAGGTCCTAATACGCCTGTTATGCATTCCCACATAAAGCTCCCTTGGGATTTGCCTCTTTTACCTCCTCTGGACATCTTCATCCTCGCTGTCCACATCGACAGACAACACCTATACAAATAGTAAAACTAATTTGGCATCAAATCAATGATTACATGCCGTGAAGTAGGATTAGGAATTTATGGCTATTTATTTATATATATTCAGAGATTATGGTTCGAGTTTTAAGCACAGTCGTCTATGTACAAACCAATCTTGAAGAAAATAATGGCACAAACATATGTAGGTCATTCAAAATCAATTGTCAAGTCCTGGCTCGAAATTATTAGCACGAACACTAACCCTAGTCAGATTACTAGAAGAAATCATTTGCACAGATGAAACAACTAATCGCTTATCGCTTGTACCATTCAAACAATCAAAACACTACACGGATCTAAATAAACTTACTCAGATTTCATGGATTAGTAGAACATAACCGTAGGATTTCTATTTCAAAAAGGGGGAGGCAGGAGTAACCAGAGAAACCCTATGATCTATTTGACACATAAATTAGTATAGATGACTAACCAGCTGTCCGTCGTCGTCGGAGTCGTTGTTGGAGTGGCCGTCGGAGTCGTCGCCGGGGTCGCCACCAGAGTCGGTGTGGAACTCCGGCTCTGGCTGTGGAAGCTCGACACCGTCGATGACGTCAAGGTGCAGCGATAACTCACCGGTGGTGACGACAACCTTTGTCTCCATCTCCGCACCGTGCTCCGGTGCTTTAGCAGCCATGGCATCGCCACTCCCTCGGGTGGGGTGCTTCGGCGGCATCCTCATACACTGACGGCTTTGAGGACTGAGAGCGGCGTTGAGGATGCAAGCGGAGAGAGAGAGGATTGTGTGTGTGTGTGTGGCAAGGATGGGGGGTGCGGCCGCTCGGGTGCACCATTAATATGGAGTAGTGGGAGTTGTGGGAGAGAGGCAAGCGGCGGTCAAACTAATGGCTCGCCTCCCCGGTGAGCCTGCGCAGCGGACTGGTGGCATGCCTACCAAAGTTTCACACAGCTACTCGCACGCCTCCCAATGACACTGCGCACCGAGCACGCCTCTGTCAATTCACACACCTGCACGCATGCCTCCCCATCTGCCTGCGCGACGGACTGCTCGCATGCATCCTGTCAACTCATGCCTGCTTGCACGGCACATGGTCGCGTGGCGGCACGTATATTGTTTTTCTATTTGGATGATTAATGCTGCCGCTTTATTGTTTAACCAAAGCATGGCACGTGTCCATTGTTGGTCTAACACTCACGGTTCGAATAAATAATCTGTTTGGGATATTGGTTCCCAATTATTAATAATCTCCCGTTTGTAATTAGATAAAGATTACATCAAAACTGGTCTCAAATTTGACAAAAAAGTACAATGCCACTTTGTATTGGTGTCCATATGACAACACGATAAGTTTCATGAACTTCAAATAAGTTTTGGATGTACTAGAACTTAAAAATCAAGATTCCCAATGTTTGAAATTTGTTGCACGGGGAGTAAACATGCACCCAGTGAGACACGTGTGTTTTTGCAATCCACTTAGATGCACTGTCACGTGTGCATGTAGCTCAAATTTGATTTTTGCACATTATACCCGAGAAAATCAATCAATTAATGTACTAAAATGTCTTAATGATCTCTGTGATTTTTTTGGAATTAAAACGTCCCTCCTTTGGTAACATATGTTCACAGTGGGATCATTAATTTAACATGTGTCATAGTTGCAGTGGATTTGCGGTGTGGGTGTGGGTCTGTGCGTCTGGGGGTGGCAGGTGGCTCGCAGTACACTACGAGTTGTGACCCACCATGTGGGTTGGCCGTTTTGTTAGACAGGACGATGCCACATTAGAGTCGTGAAATCGTTATTTAAAACATTACACAACCCTTTCATATATACATGTGTTTGGCCACATGCAGTGGATGGTTGTCCTACACGACACTCGATACTCGCGTGTGACACTTTCTATGGGATCGCAAGGTTGTCGTCCATCACTTTGATGAACAACCGGCGGTGAGGTTAATTTGACCAGCAAGGTAGAATATTTTTTTTGTGTTATGGTGGTATATAGTACGCGTCGAAGAGGTGGGAGGGGACTAGCATATATACTATACGTACGCGTACATGAACAAGTACACCTCAGTCAATGTCGGGACTTTCTGGTTTCCGAGGCACGTGCCACATCAAAATTGTGAAATTGGCTATTCAAACATCACACAACACCTCTTTGGGCCAAATGCATGCACGCAATGGTTATCCTAGCTAGGACACTCACATATGATGCTTCCATCTGTGGGCCCACGAGGCCATTGTCGATGCATGCATGCATCACTTTGACCTACATTGGGAGAGGTTACTTAATTTCACCATCGATGAGGACTCTTTTGGGTTGCACATATTACGGCAGGAGCATATAGTATGCCGTGAAGAGGGGGGAAGGGGACCATCATATGTAGTACGCTTCATGAACCTCGCTCTGTGTGGGTGCATGGTTTACGGTTTTTGAGGCATGCGGCACATCAAAGTTGTGCATTTTGGGTATTCAACACATATATGTTTGGCCCACATGCAAAGCGGTGGTGGTTGTCCTCTCGCACCCACTTAAGCGGTTATCAGTGATATCAATGCTTTCCCTCTATGGGCCCACTTGGTCCATCACTACTTTTTGCCTGACAACAAGAGAGGTTAATTTGACTTAGGAGGGGGTTATTATTTTTGCTTGTAATACGGTATATATATATATGTACATATATATATATATATAGGTCATGCTCTAGGATGACATGCATGATACAATTTGAGCACACACACATGCCTGTGTACGCATGAATCCCTCCCATCGAGTCGAAGTGGCTAGTACAACGACACGTCATGAACCGATCCCGCTTTGTGTGGGGAGCTAGTGTATGATTTTTGACGCACGCGCCACATCAATGTTGTGAAATGGTATTCAAACATGCATGCACGCATCACCTCCATACATATGCATGTAGTGGTTGCCTTCGAACGGTACACTCCCTCGCGTGGTTATCGGCGACAAGACTATATATTTGTGGGCCCGCATGGACATCCATGATCACATTGACCAACAACAAGATAGATTACCATGGCGGATTCTTCATTTGGTCCGTGTTGTCGTAGTATAGGTCCTGGTGAGATTTAGACCTTAAGTTTGAGCGCATATACTATGCATGCATGCATGTGTTGGCGTCCTGGGAACGGGGGTCCCCAGACCTGCCTGCCTGCGGCCCGTGGCATGGCTCCACCAGCGGCCCTGTACGGCCCATCTTCACCAGCAAACACTCAAGACCCTCGTGAGGGGCCAAGCCTCGCGAGGTGGACGACACAAGACCTCCTCGGGGGCAGCTTCACCAGGCTGGCTTGCGAGGGGCGGAGAGATCAAGGCAAGGGACACCTCGCGAGGTTTCTGTGACGCAAGCCATGACGACTGGAGCCAGGTGGGCACCAGTGCACGCAGTGTCCTTATTTCCTCTTTGGTGCTAAAGAGGCAAGCGCGGGCGAGGAGTCCCAAGGCATCAAGCAAAGGTTTTCATATCGGTGCAACAAGACCAAGACCAGCAAGATGGCAGGACGGAGGTCACCGTGGATCCCAAGACGGCGTCACCACCAGAGCCTTTGGCAGGCGAAGACCACCTTTAGTCAGGATAACTTGTACTAGTTGTCTCCCTTCGAATTTGGCTGTTGTGGGATCCCTTCCCGCTCAATATTTGGGAAGAGGATCGAGGCCACTATAAAAAGGACTAGCCACCATAGTAGGAAAAATGGATCAAGATCATCTTAAACCACACAAGTTCACCAAGCAAAAGCGCACCTCTCCTGAGGAGGCTGTTCTTCCCTTGTAACTGTTCATCCTCAGCTCGAGAGGCAATCCACCACACCACACTGGAGTAGGGTATTACACCACATCGGTGGCCCGAACCAGTATAAACGCTAGTGTCTCTTGTTCTTTGGGTTCGTCGAGCTAGGCCGTGAGATCATGATGTGTGCGAGCTAGAGGGGGGAGATCTTCGTGCACACCTAGTGTTCGAACCTCAAGGGTTTTGCCGGAACCCGAAATCCGACATTTGGCACACCAGGTAGGGGTGCGTCGGAGCCTCTCTTCCGCTGGTTGATCCGCCGACACTCCGTGGTTCCGATGTCCGGCAACCCGAGGACCAACGCCGACCGCTGGGAAGCTTGGCCAGCCCGGGCGGTGTCGTCCGCCCAAGAAGACCTCAACCCTGCGCCCCAGGCGGCACTCACACCGCTAAACGCTGCGGATCACGGGCGGCACGGTCAAACGCCAACCACACTTACTCCACGACAAGCGCGGGCAGCTGCAAGGGCCTCAAGCTACGCTGCGGCCATGGCGCCGCACACCCGATGGGAACAAGCAAACATGAGGGCCGGCTCACGGTGACTCAGGAACTGCTGCGGTGCCGGCTGATGGAGAGCAGCCGGGATGCATTGCTGGAGCGCGTCGCCGAGTTACTAGACGCCTGTCACATCCCAAGTTCTGGTAATGCCTAGTGCTAACATATGGTGTTGCATCATGTCTACTTTACTCAGAAAATTGAAATGGGGATGACAGAACCCCCAGCACCCCATTAATCCAGCTAGGATTTACTAAAATCTTTTTCAATGAACCTGAAATGCCCTTCTAAAATGTTCATCATCTTTGCCTTGGTCTTAAACCTCTCACAGAAATGGTGCACATATTTCTAGGACATCATAGGGTCACTGAATTAAATCATACTCTATTTGCATTCGGGCATTTAAATGCTATAGAATATTCTAGATGTCCAAATAATCCTAAATTGAAATCTTCCATGTTGGTTATATGCTAAACAGTGGGCATGAGCAGTTTGGTGATTTTTGAAAGTGCCTAAGCATTTTTAGAAAAGCCACAAAGTTGCAGAAAAATAAAAAACAGGAAATAAAATAGAGAAAGGAGAAGCTTACCTGGCTTACCTGCAGCCCAGCTGTGCGGCCCAACATTGTAGCTAGCCCAGCCCAACTCCTCCCCTGTCTTCAACCTCGTGCCAGTAGGCACGAGGGCGTGTGCCCGCGGCACGCACGCGCGCGCCCGGCCACCTCCTGCTTTCCCGGGGCGCCCTGAGCCTTCCGTCGCGCCACGCCACCCCCCAGACCCATATGGATCAATCTCTCCCTCCCTCGCTCTCCCCCTCGCCCGTTCCCCGCCATGGCCGAAGCCTCCATGGACGCACCACCGCCATTCGCCGCTGCCATCGCCCTTCCCATGCCATCCAGCTATGCCACGAGCTCCGCCTCGACCCCCGCGTCCTCTGCACCAATCCAGGCTCCGTCAGGAGCTCCGTGACGACGACTCCGAGCTCTTCTTCCTCCTCGGACCCGTGGATCACCGCCGTCGATTCGCCGGACCCCGTACCTCCCCTGCCTCGCCAGCAGCACCAGAAGAACTGCGGTGAGCTGCTGCACCGTTTCCCCCATGCCCTGTTGCCTAATTTGCGCCCTAGCTACCTCCACCACCCCGCCCGAAAGCTTGCTCGCCGCCGGCCATGTTGCCGCCGTGGCTAGAGCCCGCAAACGTCGCGTCAGAGCATGTTTTCGTCCTCAGCGCATTCCCAGGAACCCAGAACACCTACCCACTCGTCCTCCCGTGCACCATAGCATGTTCTCCACCTTCATCGAACTCCGGCCGCCGCAGAAGCGGACACCGCCGTCGATCTAGGTCATCTCCGGCGACCCACTAGCACCAGCCGACGCGGACGAGGCTCAGGGTCCCAACGGTGCCATCCGCGCCTCGAACCGTGGCCTGTGCTGCGATTCCGTGCATCGCCGCCGTCTCGGACCTCGCCGGTGGTTAGTCGCCGGCAGGTTTGACCGATTTGACTGGGGGTTTGACACCGTCGGACCAGGGTTTGACCACCCTGGGTCACTGACGCGTGGGGCTAGCCCTGCTAATTAACCTAGGTTAGTGTTAATTTAGTTAGTTAGTTTAATTAGCCTCTGACATGTGGGCCCAGGCCTTAACTAAACTATATTAGGTTTAGTTTAATTTTAGTTAACCTTGTTAGTTAACTGTGTCACTGACGTGTGGACCCCACACGTCAGGTTTGACCTGGACCGAGCCGTTGACCTGCTGACGTCACTGTGAGGTCATGCTGACGCAGTAAAGCACTTTCTGGATTTAAGTTTATTCAGAACATTCTAGAAATTAGTATAAACTTCTAAAAATCATAGAAAATCAACCGTAACTCCAAATGAAATAAATTATATATGAAAAATTATCAGAAAAATTCAAGGAATCCATCTGTACCATTTTCATGCATGTTTGAGCAAGTTAACCTCACTGTTTAGGATGAAACATGATTAGGGCAAATTTCATAATAGGTTTGGAGTTGGAATTGATATAGTTTTGAATTCCCCTTCAATTAAAATGACTTTCTGTTGCATTAGCCCAAATCACAGCATATTGCCATGTCATGATCATGCATCATATTGTTGCATTGCATTGATTGTGCTCTCCCTCTCTGTTGCCGGTATTCGTCCCCTCTCGATAGACGTACTTCCGACGATGAGTTCGATGACACCGATGAAGAGCTATAATATCTTCAGAAGTGCCAGGCAAGCAAAACACCCTTGTTCATTCCGATACAATCCCACTCTCTCGCTCCTGCTCTCTTTTACTGCATTAGGACAACAACGATTCAACTGTTACATGTTGCGGTAGTTGAACCCCTTTCCTCTGCATGACCTGTCATTGCCACAGTAAATAGATGAAACCCACTAGCATGAGTAGGAGTTGTTTGAGCCCTGATGTGCCTACTCATTCATGCTTATTTGTCATGCCTGCTACTGCTTAGAGTTGAGTCAGGTCTGATTCATCGGGGATGAATTGGAACAGTGATGAACATGTCCTACTGTGTGTGAGCTAAGTGTGTGAACACGATTTGGTAAAGGTAGCGGTGAGAGGCCATGTAGGAGTACATGGTGGGTTGTCTCATTGAAACCGTCCTTAGGAACTGAGTTCTGTGTTTGTGATCCATGAAACAGTTACTACCACGCATTGGGCCCGAAACCAATGGACCCTCTCGGCTTCTTGATCACCCTTGTCCTCTGTCCAGGAGTTGCAACTAGTTTCTGGTGTTTATAGGATATGTGTTGGCGGCCGTGCGTAGCGCTGACCCTAGGGGTGGGCTATGATGCGGTAGATACACCGTGGCCGGGCATGCCGGGCGCCCGTTTGGTGTCTCGGAACCCTGTACACATCGTCCGGGGCCGTATGTGGAAACCTCGGCCGGACTCCCTGCGGATGGAACCTGGATAGGCGATAAACCTGGACTAGAGACTTGAGTGTTTAGGTAGGCTGTGGCCGACACCCTCGTTGGGCTTCCGCTTGAAGGTTGCCGAGTACATGTCGTGTAAACGGCGGTAAGTGGTGAGAGCGTGTGTGAAGAAGTACACCCCTGCAGGGTTAACATCATCTATTCGAATAGCCGTGTCCGCGGTAATGGACTTCTGGGTTGCCTATAACAGTTCATAGACAAGTGAAAGTGGATACTCTAAAACTCGCAAGATAAGTGTGAGTGCTATGGATGGCCTTCTCGTAGGGAGACGAGAGCGGATCCATAGTGGTGTATTGAATGGTGAACATGTGGACTCGTGTGCGCCACCTCAAAAGAGTTGCTTGCAGTCGTAGTTCAGATTAGCCACTGAGTCAAAGCTGGCTTGCTGCAGTTAAACTCCACCACCCCCTTTGTTGATACCGGTGCATATGTAGTTAGTTCTGATGTAAGTCTTGCTGGGTACATTTGTACTCACGTTTGCCTATTCTATGTTTTTGCAGAGAGACGTCAGTCTCGCTAGTAGTTCCGTGTGGACTTCGACGTTTAGCTTGATACCTCAGCTACGATCTTATGCCCTCGGCAGGATCTGGTAGATAGTAAGGCTTATTAGCCTTTTCATTTGTAGACGTCTGTACTCAGACATGTTAAGCTTCCGCATGTGCTTGATTTATATGCTATGATTGTTGGGTCATGAGACCCATGTTTGTAATATCTCGCTCCTCGGAGCCTAATGAATAAATGTTTGAGTCGTAGAGTCTTGTTGTGATGCCATGTTGTATTTACACATGTCGAGCATATTGTGTGTATGATTGAAATGCTTGGTATGTGTGGGATCCGACAATCTAGTTGTTTATCCTTAGCAGCCTCTCTTATGGGGAAATGTAGTCTTGTGCTTCCATGAGCCATAGTAGTCCGCTACAGCCCGGTTCACCGGAGTCCTGTTAGCCCAGCACTACTGCTCAGGACACTTGACTGGCCGGCATGTGTTTCACTTCGTTCCTGTGTCTGTCCCTTCAGGGAAATGTCACGCGGTAACATCCGGAGTCCTGCCTAGCCTGCTACAGCCCGGGTTCCCGGAGTCCTGTTAGCCCAGTGCTACAGCCCGGATATACACGCTGCTGACCGACATGCTCGATGTGATTCATGTATGCCTGTTCCCATAGGTTAGTGCCGCTTTGGGTTCACGACTAGCCATGTCGGCCCGGGTTCTCTGTCATATGGATGCTAGCAACACTATCATATACGTGAGCCAAAAGACGCAAACGGTCCCGGGCCATGGTAAGGCGACACCCGTGGGAATACCGTGCGTGAGGCCGCAAAATGACATGAGGTGTTACCGGCTAGATCGACGTGACTTGGAATCGGGGTCCTGACAGCGTTGGTATCAGAGCCCGACTGCCTGTAGGATTACCAAGCCAAACCGGTCGAAGTTGAGTCTAGAAATGCTTTAGTTATATACGGGAATTGATTGTGGAAGGGAACGTAAGCCTCTTTTTGCTCCTTATACCTTATGCCTTCTGATCTGAGTCATTCTATTCTCATTCTACGCGGGTTAAGAAACTAGGCCTTCTCATCTATCTATCAGGATGACGTGTTACTAATCCGTAGACTTATAGGATTGTTGGATTCAAGTCTCAGTTCAGTTCCTTTTACCTCCGTATGCTCATAGCTGGCCTCAGAACCTTGATATTGTGTTGTTGAGTGGTTATGCCACCATTTTGCAGGATGTCTCAAACCGTTTTGAGCATTTACAGCCGTTATGATGTCCGAGTCATCCCAGGTTTCTAATTAGTCTGATGCATTTGCAAATCCTTTCTTTCCATTTCTGATATCCTTTTGGGCCAGATTAATCACACTAATCGGTGAGTTGAGGTACTCTGTTGTCTCGACATATATGTTGGAGCTATCATTATGACCCTAGGTGTTTTAGGGAGTCACCTAGTAATATAGCCATGTTTTGTGTTCCGGTGTGATGATTCTGGCCACCATTCTCAAAAGCATCCCGTGATGCCATGTAGTGGTAGGTATTCTATTCATGGGTTCTTGAACCCGAGATTCACCCTACTTATCTCATGTTGATAGTGTTGCTAGTTCCTTTAAGATACTAGTAACCTTTGCGATAGTCCTCGAGATCCATGGTATTTCCTTCTTCCAAATACTATGAACCATTAAGGCAGAAGTTCTTTGAACCAAAAGATCACCATTAGAGTACTCCTGAGGAGTTCTCCATTCATAATTGTGTCTCTGCCAGTCCTACCTCTCAGCATGGGTCATCCGGAAGAAATATGTTGAACTTGTTCGACATACTAACCTATGCATCCACAACTCAGAAAGATATATGTTCCTTGAGTTGTCCCTCTGTAGTTGTATTCCGATCCTTGTCTATTAGTTGATAGCCAAGTTTATGTCGTGCATTCGTGTTATCGATGCCTAGTATTCTTGTGGTTCGTCAAGCCGTTCTATTTCAGAATGACTAGGAGAAACAAACTCCAGTACCTCATCCATATCCAGGATTGGGTCAAAGCAGTTGTATTCCGCAGATCAAATGCAATCAAGCTTTGATTCTGTTCTACCCTGAAGTATTACCCACTTTTATGTCAGGAACGTCATGAGAATTGCACCTTATCTTATGAATTCTTGATGCAGTGATACTCTCGCCATCATCGTTCATTCCTCGGTCCCGTGTTGCCATAACCGGAATGCCGACAAGTGAACTGTGATGTGTGAAATCAATACTCCTAGCAACCTCGATGCTTGGTAGTTAATGGACAATATTCTCATTCTTAGCGTGTTGGTTATTGAATCATCATTCTAAGATTGATCATGCTACCTGATCCTTTTCCCTAGTGCACTCTTCGATCAAGAGTTGGGACTGTGTCTATCCTTGCTTATTTGATCATATCGTCTTGCCCTGAAAAGCAAGATTGTCTCGAGCTTAGTAACATATCGGTGGTTCATTATTTCCGAAGATCTTCTCGGAAGTATTACCTGGCTGTCACCTGACCGGTATGTTGAGTTCGTGATTAAATGGGTTTTCTTATAAATCACCTCTTCTCCAAGAATCTGTGTTGGATATCCCTGAGCTAGTTGGTTAAGCTGAACAACAACTTGGAGAGTTGGAAGATAAAAGGCTTTGCCGTATTTGGTTCTTCCTGAAGGGATATTTTTGTGTTGTGTGTGTGTTGAAGAAACATGATATCTTCACAAATTGGTCCTCGTGATTAGTTGTTGGATCTATTGTCTTGTCAAAACTTTGAGTTGAGTATGGGTTATCATCAAGTCAAATCAGAACCAACGATGTTCGTAGTGTTGTCTTACTCGTGGTTGATCCCTCGGGAATACACCATTACATCTTTTGGTCTAACCAATGCTATCACCGTGTTCACATGATGGTGGAAGTCCAGTGATATGGAAATTCCGATGAGTTGTTGTTGAGCCCATCAGCAGCATCTTATTTTCTCCATGGCTCATGTCGAACATCAAGCTAGTGTTGGAAACTTGTGCAAGCATATCTTCATGCTCTGTTCATGAAGTATATGTCTGGATGAAAGAAGTGACTTCCTCTGGTTCACGTGCAATCGATGCAAGTTGCCGCCGTGAATTCGAGAAAGATTGTTTTTGTTTCCTCTGGAATCTTCCCAAGTTAGTCACGCATAGGTGTGAAGTACTCTATGGTTTGATAGGTTGGCCGCCTCCATTCTATATGTGTTTCCTAGCACACCAAGCCACTGACTGATTTGTTCAAGGAGAAGAAGTTCCTTCTTAAGAATCATGACTTATGTCAGGACTTCATTATCCTCGATGACGGTTCCCCAACCTGAACTTGGTAGTATTTTATTATAAGACTACCACGTGGTCACACTTGTCTCGGATAGCGTGTTCACAGGTTTGTAGCAGAACCAGCTCATGTTTTGGAGCCTGCTATCGCAGTTCATTCCCCGAGAATCTCGCAACGTCATCTCGTCAAATTGTGTTGCAAACCTTCATTTTCCTTTCTAGACTCGATGAGTCTGGAATATCCTGACACCAACCAGATCTGAATCTCAGGCAGATATGATGGTTGGAGCATTTTCCAAGAACTATAATATCGGTCTCTCGATAACCGGTAAAGTGGATGTCGTGGCCAACACACCCAGTCGGAAGATCTATTATTGTAGTATCTTGATTGAAGAAGTTGGCCACCTCTCTATAAGGATTTCGTAGGATTTTCTCCAGAAGTTGTTCCTTATGGATCCTTTGTATTCCGAAGTCCGACCACTACTTGATGGCTATGTTGATGCTTTAAAGCATGACCATGGTAACCAGTACATCAAGGGGAACATTAGAAGCGGAGTGCTAAATGTCTCTCGGTCGATCATCCAGATTTTGATTCCTTGGCCTCGCTAAGGTGAAATCTGAGAACGTGTTATCTTTCTTTGCATCTGCATCTTCCACCATTATTCATCATGGTAGCATGTTGTGTTGCCAGGATCCTTGACACGGATATTGGTAAAACCTTGATTGATACGGAAATGCTCAAGTTCTTGAGAGCACGCTTAAGCACTAGGATTTATCGTCGGCATTAACTGGGATCCGTTCTCAGTTTCTTCAATTATGCCATAACCTTTCAAACAGTGGAATATCTCTCTACTGTTGGGTTCCTCCCCAGTTACTAGAATCATTCCCAGCATTTGCATTTTGTTCCCAGCTTGCACCTCCATTGTGTCCTCCTACTACGGACTACCCTTCTCAGTAATTACTGATCAGGATCATCTTCAAAGTGGTCCTACCACGGGTTCCATCTATTTCCGATGATAAACAAATCATCCATCGCGTTTTCTTCAACAAGGTAGTCCACATCATCCATTCTAGTATGAGTATGCCATTTCTTCAAGCTCCTTCACGCGATCGTTTGTGATTGCCTCAGGCTGGTGAGAAGAGTTTCAATGATCTCTGAATCAAAAGTAATTCTTTTTGCCACTTAAGGGAATATTTCTACGAGTCACCTTTCCCTAAGGTGTCCCGTTATGGAATCATGGCAATTACCTCCTCGCTACTTTGAAACCATGCACCATCCTACTCCAGCGTGGAATTGTTGCCTACCAATTTGAACCCTTGTCATCTATTACCTTCCATCTCTCTCGATGTGTGTTTTGTGTCTCAGCTCAAGAGATGTTCTAATGTCTCACTCCATGAGTTGATCTTGAGTTGCTCGATCTTTGAGAAGATCGTTTCCTGTAGAGTTTCCTTCCCTCTTCATCGTGTTGGATGAAGATCTCGAAGACAAAGACGTCAAGAGCAATGTGATGCAATATATCGGTATCTTCGAGAAGGACACTTGGATCAAGAAGACTGTGATAGTTTTGTGACCCCTCTGTCTTCTTACTCCACTTCTTGAATCTCGGGACGAGATTCTTGTTTTAGTGGGGGTGAGTTGTCACATCCCAAGTTCTGGTAATGCCTAGTGCTAACATATGGTGTTGCATCATGTCTACTTTACTCAGAAAATTGAAATGGGGATGACAGAACCCCCAGCACCCCATTAATCCAGCTAGGATTTACTAAAATCTTTTTCAATGAACCTGAAATGCCCTTCTAAAATGTTCATCATCTTTGCCTTGGTCTTAAACCTCTGACAGAAATGGTGCACATATTTCTAGGACATCATAGGGTCACTGAATTAAATCATACTCTATTTGCATTCGGGCATTTAAATGCTATAGAATATTTTAGATGTCCAAATAATCCTAAACTGAAATGTTCCATGTTGGTTATATGCTAAACAGTGGGCATGAGCAGTTTGGTGATTTTTGAAAGTGCCTAAGCATTTTTAGAAAAGCCACAAAGTTGCAGAAAAATATAAAACAGGAAATAAAATAGAGAAAGGAGAAACTTACCTGGCTTACCTGCAGCCCAGCTGTGCGGCCCAACACTGTAGCTAGCCCAGCCCAACTCCTCCCCTGTCTTCAACCTCGTGCCAGTAGGCACGAGGGCGTGTGCCCGCGGCACGCACGCGCGCGCCCGGCCACCTCCTGCTTTCCCGGGGCGCCCTGAGCCTTCCGTCGCGCCACGCCACCCCCCCAGACCCGTATGGATCAATCTCTCCCTCCCTCGCTCTCCCCCTCGCCCGTTCCCCGCCATGGCCGAAGCCTCCATGGACGCACCGCCGCCATTCGCCGCTGCCATCGCCCTTCCCACGCCATCCAGCTATGCCACGAGCTCCGCCTCGACCCCCGCGTCCTCTGCACCAATCCAGGCGCCGCCAGGAGCTCCGTGACGACGACTCCGAGCTCTTCTTCCTCCTCGGACCCGTGGATCACCGCCGTTGATTCGCCGGACCCCGTGCCTCCCCTTCCTCGCCAGCAGCACCAGAAGAACTGCGGTGAGCTGCTGCACCGTTTCCCCCATGCCCCGTTGCCTAATTTGCGCCCTAGCTAGCTCCACCACCCCGCCCGAAAGCTTGCTCGCCGCCGGCCATGTCGCCGCCGTGGCTAGAGCCCGCAAACGTCGCGTCAGAGCATGTTTTCGTCCTCAGCGCGTTCCCAGGAACCCAGAACACCTACCCACTCGTCCTCCCGTGCACCGTAGCACGTTGTCCACCTTCGCCGAACTCCGGTCGCCGCAGAAGCGGACACCGCCGTCGATCTAGGTCGTCTCCGGCGACCCCACTAGCACCAGCCGACGCGGACGAGGCTCAGGGTCCCAACGGTGCCATCCGCGCCTCGAACCGTGGCCTGTGCTGCGATTCCGTGCATCACCGCCGTCTCGGACCTCGCCGGCGGTTAGTCGCCGGCAGGTTTGACCGATTTGACCGGGGGTTTGACCCCGTCTGACCAGGGTTTGACCACCCTGGGTCACTGACGCGTGGGGCTAGCCCTGCTAATTAACCTAGGTTAGTGTTAATTCATTTAGTTAGTTTAATTAGCCTCTGACATGTGGGCCCAGGCCTTAACTAAACTAGATTAGGTTTAGTTTAATTTTAGTTAACCTTGTTAGTTAATTGTGTCACTGACGTGTGGACCCCACACGTCAGGTTTGACCTGGACCGAGCCGTTGACCTGCTGACGTCACTGTGAGGTCATGCTGACGCAGTAAAGCACTTTCTGGATTTAAGTTTATTCAGAAAATTCCAGAAATTAGTATAAACTTCTAAAAATCATAGAAAATCAACCGTAACTCCAAATGAAATAAATTATATATGAAAAATTATCAGAAAAATTCAAGGAATCCATCTGTACCATTTTCATGCATGTTTGAGCAAGTTAACCTCACTGTTTAGGATGAAACATGATTAGGGCAAATTTCATAATAGGTTTGGAGTTGGAATTGATATAGTTTTGAATTCCCCTTCAATTAAAATGACTTTCTGTTGCATTAGCCCAAATCACAGCATATTGCCATGTCATGATCATGCATCATATTGTTGCATTGCATTGATTGTGCTCTCCCTCTCTGTTGCCGGTATTCGTCCCCTCTCGATAGACGTACTTCCGACGATGAGTTCGATGACACCGATGAAGAGCTATAATATCTTCAGAAGTGCCAGGCAAGCAAAACACCCTTGTTCATTCCGATACAATCCCACTCTCTCGCTCCTGCTCTCTTTTACTGCATTAGGACAACAACGATTCAACTGTTACATGTTGCGGTAGTTGAACCCCTTTCCTCTGCATGACCTGTCATTGCCACAGTAAATAGATGAAACCCACTAGCATGAGTAGGAGTTGTTTGAGCCCTGATGTGCCTACTCATTCATGCTTATTTGTCATGCCTGCTACTGCTTAGAGTTGAGTCAGGTCTGATTCATCGGGGATGAATTGGAACAGTGATGAACATGTCCTACTGTGTGTGAGCTAAGTGTGTGAACACGATTTGGTAAAGGTAGCGGTGAGAGGCCATGTAGGAGTACATGGTGGGTTGTCTCATTGAAACCGTCCTTAGGAACTGAGTTCTGTGTTTGTGATCCATGAAACAGTTACTACCACGCATTGGGCCCGAAACCAATGGACCCTCTCGGCTTCTTGATCACCCTTGTCCTCTGTCCAGGAGTTGCAACTAGTTTCTGGTGTTTATAGGATATGTGTTGGCGGCCGTGCGTAGCGCTGACCCTAGGGGTGGGCTATGATGCGGTAGATACACCGTGGCCGGGCATGCCGGGCGCCCGTTTGGTGTCTCGGAACCCTGTACACATCGTCCGGGGCCGTATGTGGAAACCTCGGCCGGACTCCCTGCGGATGGAACCTGGATAGGCGATAAACCTGGACTAGAGACTTGAGTGTTTAGGTAGGCTGTGGCCGACACCCTCGTTGGGCTTCCGCTTGAAGGTTGCCGAGTACATGTCGTGTAAACGGCGGTAAGTGGTGAGAGCGTGTGTGAAGAAGTACACCCCTGCAGGGTTAACATCATCTATTCGAATAGCCGTGTCCGCGGTAATGGACTTCTGGGTTGCCTATAACAGTTCATAGACAAGTGAAAGTGGATACTCTAAAACTCGCAAGATAAGTGTGAGTGCTATGGATGGCCTTCTCGTAGGGAGACGAGAGCGGATCCATAGTGGTGTATTGAATGGTGAACATGTGGACTCGTGTGCGCCACCTCAAAAGAGTTGCTTGCAGTCGTAGTTCAGATTAGCCACTGAGTCAAAGCTGGCTTGCTGCAGTTAAACTCCACCACCCCCTTTGTTGATACCGGTGCATATGTAGTTAGTTCTGATGTAAGTCTTGCTGGGTACATTTGTACTCACGTTTGCCTATTCTATGTTTTTGCAGAGAGACGTCAGTCTCGCTAGTAGTTCCGTGTGGACTTCGACGTTTAGCTTGATACCTCAGCTACGATCTTGTGCCCTCGGCAGGATCTGGTAGATAGTCAGGCTTCTTAGCCTTTTTCATTTGTAGATGTCTGTACTCAGACATGTTAAGCTTCCGCATGTGCTTGATTTGTATGCTATGATTGTTGGGTCATGAGACCCATGTTTGTAATATCTCGCTCCTCGGAGCCTAATGAATAAATGTTTGAGTCGTAGAGTCTTGTTGTGATGCCATGTTGTATTTACACATGTCGAGCATATTGTGTGTATGATTGAAATGCTTGGTATGTGTGGGATCCGACAATCTAGTTGTTTATCCTTGGCAGCCTCTCTTATGGGGAAATGTAGTCTTGTGCTTCCATGAGCCATAGTAGTCCACTACAGCCCGGTTCACCGGAGTCCTGTTAGCCCAGAACTACTGCTCAAGACACTTGACTGGCCGGCATGTGTTTCACTTCGTTCCTGTGTCTGTCCCTTCAGGGAAATGTCATGCGGTAACATCCGGAGTCCTTCCTAGCCTGCTACAGCTCGGGTTCCCGGAGTCCTGTTAGCCCAGTGCTACAGCCCGAATATACACACTGCTGACCGACATGCTCGATGTGATTCATGTATGCATGTTCCCATAGGTTAGTGCCGCTTTGGGTTCACGACTAGCCATGTCGGCCCGGGTTCTCTATCATATGGATGCTAGCAACACTATCATATACGTGAGCTAAAAGACGCAAACGGTCCTGGGCCATGGTAAGGCGACACCCGTGGGAATACCACGCGTGATGCCGCAAAATGATATGAGGTGTTACCGGCTAGATCGACGTGACTTGGAATCGGGGTCCTGACAGCGCTGCAGCCTCGGGAGCACCGCCCTTCTGCTCCCTGCTTACGCCTCAGGCCGCGGCCAGATCACATGGCGGGCCTCGTTGTGCCCATGTGCCCCCGGGCACACTAGGAGGTTTCATCGACACCAGCGCAACCAGCAGCACCGGACGCCCAAACGTACCCGCGCCACCTCCGATGAGCGTGGGCACGAGTGTTGCCACCCGCGGCCCCAGCGGAGTGCCACCCTACCATCCTCAGGGCGACGCGCTGGGCCGGGTAACGTGGAGCGTGGGGCACTTTGGCGAGGTCTTCAGGGCGACGGCCTCGAAGGCCTATGTGCCCCGCATGATGGACCAGGAGTACACGCTGGAAGACAACCCTGGCTCGTTCCTCGAGCCAGGCAGGGAGAAGGAGGCTCTAGAAGCTTAGGCCTTCCGGGAGCCTCCCGGGAGCCTCACCAACCATGCCGTCGACAACAGCTACAAGGTACCACTAATCTCTCAGGAGCAAGCTTACGCTAACCATGGGTCGCAGGAGGATCAGGTCACAGCGGTGGACGGCGGCCCCAGCTCAACGGCCTCCCTTCCACCAGGAGAAGCGCACTGGGGGTTGGAGGAAAGGAGCCGGGAGTGATACGTCTCCAACGTATCTATAATTTTTGATTGCTCCATGCTATTATATTATCTGTTTTGGATGTTAATGGGCTTTATTTTGCACTTCTATATCAGTTTTGGGACTAACCTATTAACCGGAGGCCCAACCCAAATTGTTGTTTTTTTGCCTATTTCAGTGTTTCGCAGAAAAGGAATATCAAACGGATTCCAAATGGAATGAAACCTTCAGGAACGTGATTTTCTCAACAAATGTGATCCAGGAGACTTGGAGTGGGCGTCAAGAAAAAATAGAGGAGGCCACGAGGCAGGGGGCGTGCCTACCCCCTGGGCGCGCCCTCCACCCTAATGGGCCCCTCGTTGCTCCACCGACCTACTTCTTCCTCCTATATATATCAACGTACCCCCCAAACATCCAGGAGCACCACAAAAACCTAATTCCACCGCCGCAACCTTCTGTACCAGAGAGATCCCATCTTGGGGCCTTTTTCGGAGCTCCACCGGAGGGGGCATTGATCACGGGGGACCTTTACATCAACTCCATGGCCTCTCCGGTGATGTGTGAGTAGTTTACTTCAGACCTACGGGTCCATAGTTATTAGCTAGATGGCTTCTTCTCTCTCTTTTGATCTCAATACAGTTCTCCTCGATTCTCTTGGAGATCTATTCGATGTAATCTTCTTTTGCAGTGTGTTTGTCGAGATCCGACGAATTGTGGGTTTATGATCCAGTTTATTTATGAACAATATTTGAATCTCCTCTGAATTCTTTTATGTATGATTGGTTTATCTTTGCATGTCTCTTCGAATTATCAGTTTGGTTTGGCCTACTAGATTGATCTTTCTTGCAATGGGAGAAGTGCTTAGCTTTGGGTCCAATCTTGCGGTGCTCGATCCCAGTGACAGAAAGGGAAACGACACGTATTGTATTGTTGCCATCGAGGATAAAAAGATGGGGTTTATATCATATTGCATGAGTTTATCCCTCTACATCATGTCATCTTACTTAAAGCATTACTCTGTTCTTATGAAGTTAATACTCTAGATGCATATTGGATAGCGGTCGATGTGTGGAGTAATAGTAGTAGATGTAGAATCAATTCGGTCTACTTGTCACGGACGTGATGCCTATATACATGATCATACCTAGATATTCTCATAACTATGCTCAATTCTATCAGTTGCTCGACAGTAATTCGTTTACCCACCGTAATACTTATGCTCTTGAGAGAAGCCACTAGTGAAACCTATGGCCCCCGGGTCTATCTTCCATCATATTAATCTTCCAACACTTAGTTATTTCTATTGTCATTTATTTTACTTTGCATCTTTATTTATCTTTATCATAAAAATACCAAAAATATTATCTTATCATATCTATCAGATCTCACTCACGTAAGTGACCATGCAGGGATTGACAACCCCTTTATCGCGTTGGTTGCGAGGTTCTTATTTGTTTCTGTAGGTGTGTGGGACTCGAGCGTGATCTCCTACTGGATTGATACCTTGGTTCTCAAAAACCAAGGGAAATACTTACGCTACTTTACTGCATCACCCTTTCCTCTTCAAGGGAAAACCAACACAGTGCTCAAGAGGTAGCAAGAAGGATTTCTGCCGCCGTTGCCGGGGAGATTCGCGCCAAGTCAAGTCAAGATTTGACTCTCGATAACGAGCCATTTCTGGCACTGTTGCCGGGGAGTCTACGCACAAGTCAAGACATACCAAGTACCCATCACAAACTCTTATCCCTCGTATTACATTATTTGCCATTTGCCTCTCGTTTTCCTCTCCCCCACTTCACCCTTGCTGTTTTATTCGCCCTCTCTTTTTCCATTCCCCTTCTCTTTTTTCTATTTGCCTTTTTGCCTGTTTCTTGTTTGCTTGTGTGTTGGATTGCTTGCTTGTCACGATGGCTCAAGATAATACTAAATTGTGTGACTTTACCAATACCAACAACAATGATTTTCTTAGCACTCCGATTGCTCCTCTTACGGATGCTGAATCTTGTGAAATTAATGTTGCTTTGTTGAATCTTATCATGGAAGATCAATTCGCCGGCCTTCCTAGTGAAGATGTTGCTACCCATCTAAATAGCTTTGTTGATTTGTGTGATATCCAAAAGAAGAAAGATGTGGACAATGATATTGTTAAATTGAAGCTATTTCCTTTTTCCCTTAGAGATCGTGCTAAAGCTTGGTTTTCGTCTTTGCCTAAAAATAGTATTGATTCATGGAATAAGTGTAAAGATGCTTTTATCTCTAAGTATTTTCCTCCTGCTAAAATCATCTCTCTTAGAAACGATATTATGAATTTTAAGCAACTTGATCATGAACATGTTGTACAATCTTGGGAGAGGATGAAATTAATGATACGTAATTCCCTACACGTGGTTTGAATCTTTGGATGATTATACAAATTTTTTATGCCGGATTGGATTTTTCTTCTAGAAATCTTTTAGATTCGGCCGCAGGAGGCACTTTTATGGAAATCACTTTAGGAGAAGCTACTAAACTCCTGGACAATATTATGGTTAATTATTCTCAATGGCACACCGAAAGATCTACTAGTAAAAAAGTGCATGCGATAGAAGAAATTAATGTTTTGAGTGGAAACATGGATGAACTTGAAATTGTTTGCTAATAAGAGTGTTTCCTATGATCCTAATGATGTGCCTTTCTCTACCTTGATTGAGAATAATAATGAATCTATGGATGTGAATTTTGTTGGTAGGAACAATTTTGGTAACAACGCGTATAGAGGTAATTTTAATTCTAGGCCGTTTCCTAGTAATTCCTCTAATAATTATGGTAATTCCTACAACAATTCTTATGGAAATTTTAATAAGATACCCTCTGAATTTAAGACTAGTGTTAAAGAGTTTATGAATTCGCAAAAGAATTTCAATGCTTTGCTTGAAGAAAAATTGCTTAAGGTTGATGAATTGGCTAGGAACGTTGATAGAATTTGTCTTGATGTTGATTCTTTGAAACTTAGATCTATTCCACCTAAGCATGATATCAATGAGTCTCTCAAAGCCATGAGAATTTCCATTGATGAGTGCAAAGAAAGAATCGCTAGAATGCGTGCTAAGAAAGATTGCTTTGTGAAAGCGTGTTCTGCTAGTTTCTATGAAAATAAAGATGAAGATCTAAATGTTATTGATGTGTCTCCTATTAAATCTTTGTTTTGCAATATGAATCTTGATAATGATGGGACTGAATATGAGCCACCTTTACCTAGAAGGTGTTCCAAAAATTCGGAGTTTTTAGATCTTGATGCAAAAATTGGTAAAAGTGGGATTGAAGAGGTCAGAACTTTAGATATCAATGAACCCACTATTTTGGATTTCAAGGAATTTAATCATGATAATTTCTCTTTGATAGATTGTATTTCCTTGTTGCAATCCGTGCTAAATTCTCCTCATGCTTACAGTCAAAATAAAGCTTTCACTAAACATATCGTTGATGCTTTGATGTAATCTTATGAAGAAAAACTTGAGTTGGAAGTTTCTATCCCTAGAAAACTTTATGATGAGTGGGAACCTAGAATTAAAATTAAAATTAAAGATCATGAGTGCTATGCTTTGTGTGATTTGGGTGCTGGTGTTTCCACGATTCCAAAAACTTTGTGTGATTTGCTAGGCTTCCGTGATTTTGATGATTGTTCTTTAAACTTGCACTTTGTGGATTCCACTATTAAGAAACCTATGGGAAAAATTAATGAAGTTATTATTGTTGCAAATAGGAACTACGTGCCCGTAGATTTCATTGTTCTTGACATAGATTGCAATCCTTCATGTCCTATTATTCTTGGTAGACCTTTCCTTAGAACGATTGGTGCAATTATTGATATGAAGGAAGGGAATATTAGATTCCAATTTCCATTAAGGAAAGGCATAGAACACTTCCCTAGAAAGAAAATAAAATTACCATATGAATCTATTATGAGAGCCACTTATGGATTGCCTACCAAAGATGGCAATACCTAGATCTATCTTCGCTTTTATGCCTAGCTAGGGGCGTTAAACGATAATGCTTGTTGGGAGGCAACCCAATTTTTTTTATTCCTTGCTTTTTGCTCCTGTTTAGTAATAAATAATTTATCTATCTTATGTTTTGGTTGTGTTTTTTGTGTTTAATTAGTGTTTGTGCCAAGTAGAACCGTTGGGAAGACATGGGGAAAGTCTTTTTGATCTTGCTGTAAAAAACAGAAACTTTAGCGCTCACGAGAATTGCTGCCAATTTTATTTGGAAGGTGATATTTAGTTAATTCTTTTTCATATGATTAATAGATAAATTCCTCACGTCCAGAAACTTATTTGAGAATGTTTGGTGTTACAGAAGTTTGCGTTAGCTACAGATTACTACAGACTGTTCTGTTTTTGATAGATTCTGTTTTTTGTGTGTTGTTTGCTTATTTTGATGAATCTATGGCTAGTAAAAGAGATTATAAACCATAGAGAAGTTGGAATACAGTAGTTTTAACACCAATATAAATAAAGAATGAGTTCATTACAGTACCTTGAAGTGGTGTTTTGTTTTCTTTCGCTAACGGAGCTCACGAGATTTTCTATTTTGAGTTTAGTGTTGTGAAGTTTTCAAGTTTTGGGTAAAGTCTTGATGGATTATGGAACAAGGAATGGCAAGAGCCTAAGCTTGGGTATGCCAATGGCACCCAAGGTAAAATTCAAGGACACCAAAAAGCCTAAGCTTGGGGATGCCCCAGAAGGCATCCCCTCTTTTGTCTTCGTCCATCGGTAACTTTACTTGGAGCTATATTTTTATTCACTACATGATATGTGTTTTGCTTGGAGCGTCTTGTATGATTTGAGTATTTTCTTTTTAGTTTACCATAATCATCCTTTCTGTACACACCTTTTGAGTGAGACTCACATGATTTGAAATTTATTAGAATACTCTATGTGCTTCACTTATATCTTTTGAGCTATATAATTTTTGCTCTAGTGCTTCACTTATATCTTTTAGAGCACGGCAGTGGTTTTATTTTATAGAAATAATTGATCTCTCATGCTTCACTTATATTATTTTGAGAGTCCTTTAGAACAACATGGAAATTTTCTTTTAGGAATAATATAAAAACTTTCATAGAAGTGCATTGAATACTATGAGAAGTTTGATACTTGATAATTGTTTTGAGATATGGAGATGGTGATATTAGACAAATGCTAGTTGAGTAGTTGTGAATTTGAGAAATGCTTGTGTTGAAGTTTGTGATTCCCGTAGCATGCACGTATGGTGAACCGTTATGTGATGAAGTCGGAGCATGATTTATTTATTGATTGTCTTCCTTATGAGTGGCGGTCGGCGACGAGCGATGGTCTTTTCCTACCAATCTATCCCCCTAGGAGCATGCGCGTAATACTTTGTTTCGATAACTAATAGATTTTTGCAATAAGTATGTGAGTTCTTTATGACTAATGTTGAGTCCATGGATTATACGCACTCTCACCCTTCCACCATTGCTAGCCTCTCTAATATCGCACAACTTTCACCGGTACCATAAACCCACCATATACCTTCCTCAAAACAGCCTCCATACCTACCTATTATGGCATTTCCATAGACATTCCAATATATATTGCCATGCAACTTTCCCCCGTTCCGTTATTATGACACGCTTCATCATTGTCATATTGCTTGCATGATCATGTAGTTGACATCGTATTTGTGGCAAAGCCACCGTTCATAATTCTTCATACATGTCACTCATGCATCATTACACATCCCAGTACACCACTCGAGGCATTCACATACAGTCATATTTTGTTCTAAGTATTGAGTTGTATTCTTGAGTTGTAAGTAAACTAAAAGTGTGATGATCATCATTATTAGAGCATTGTCCCAAGTGAGGAAAGGATGATGGAGACTATGATTCCCCCACAAGTCGGGATGAGACTCCGGGCGAAAAAAGAGGCCAAAAAAGAAGAAGGCCCAAATAAAAAAATGAGAGAAAAAGAGAGAAGGGATAATGCTACTATCCTTTTTCCACACTTGTGCTTCAAAGTAGCACCATGATCTTCATGATAGAGAGTCTCCTATGATATCACTTTCATATACTAGTGGCAATTTTCATTATAGAACTTGGCTTGTATATTCCAATGATGGGCTTCCTCAAAATGCCCTAGGTCTTCATGAGCAAGCGAGTTGGATGCACACTGATACGTCTCCAACGTATCTATAATTTATGAAGTATTCATGCTATAATATTATCAACCTTGGATGTTTTATATGCATTTATATGCTATTTTATATGATTTTTGGGACTAACCTATTAACCTAGTGCCCAGTGCCAGTTTCTATTTTTTTCCTTGTTTTTGAGTTTTACAGAAAAGGAATATCAAATGGAGTCAAATTGACGTGCCAATTTTTGACGATTTTTTATGGACCAAAAGAAGACCCCGGAGTAAAAGAGTTGGGCCAGGAGAGTCCCGGGGCATCCACGAGGGTGGGGGGGCGCCCCCCCCCCCCCCCCCCAGGCGTGTGGTCCTGCCTCGTGGACGCCTCGGGCACCTCCTTGACGTGAGACCGACGCCAAAAATTCCTATAAATAGTGAAACCTCGGAAAATTAACCTAGATCGGGAGTTCCGCCGCCAGAAGCCTCCGTAGCCACCGAAAACCAATCTAGGCCCTCTCTGGCACCCTGCCGGAGGGGGCCATCATCACGGGAGGGCATGGAGGAGGACCCCGGAGGGGCCATCATCACCATGAAGGACAAGGACCAGAGGGAGAACCTCTCCCCATCTAGGGGGAGGCCATGGAGGAGGAAGCACAAGGGGGAGAACCTCTCCTCCTCTCTCTCGGTGGCACCGGAGTGCCATCGGGAGGGGAATCATCGTCGCGGTGATCGTCTTCATCAACATCACCATCATCATCATCACCCTCATCTCTTTTACGAGGTCCACTCTCCTGCACCCCGTTGTAATCCCTACTTGAACATGGTTCTTTATGATCCAATGATGTGTTGCCATCCTATGATGTTTTGAGTAGATATATTTTGTCTTTGGGTTGATTGATGATCTAGATTGGTATGAGTTGTATGTTTTACTTTGATGCTGTCCTATGGTGCCCTCCGTGTTGCGCAAGCGTGAGGGTTTCCCGCTGTAGGGTGTTGCAATACATTCATGATTCGCTTATAGTGGGTTGGTGAGTGACTGAAACACAAACCCGAGTAAGGGGGTTGTTGCGTATGGGAATAAAGAGGACTTGATGCTTTAATGCTATGGTTGGGTTTTACCTTAATGATATTTACTAGTTGCGGAGGCTTGCTAGAGTTCCAATCATAAGTGCATATGATCCAAGTAGAGAAAGTATGTTAGCTTATGCCTCTCCCTCATATGAAACTGCAATAGTGATTACCGGTCTTGTTAATGATTGCCTAGGACAATTCCGCACACCGATCCACCATTATTCCACACTCGCTATTTATAATATTTAGTAATATATTCTAACTTCATGATAACATCACCTACTTTTATATTTTAGCTCTCTGATATCATACAAAGTTATCCTCTTCGTACCCACAACCTAGTTTTATTTGTCGTTGCTAGTTGGAAGCAAACGTTCGGTGTACGTAGAGTCGTATCAGTGGCAGATAGGGCTTGAGAGAATATTGATCTTACCTTTAGCTCCTTGTGGGTTCGACACTCCATACTTATCACTTCCACCTTTGGAAATTGCTACGATGATTCCTTGCACATGGGGATTATCAAGCTCTTTTCTGGCGCTGTTGTCGGGGAGCAATAGCGTGGGGTTGATATTCTCGTGTGTGCTTGTTTGCTTTCTTCACTAAGTAGATTTTGTTTTCCATTTTTGTTTCTCTTTAGTTGTGGGTGAAACATACAAAAAAATTTAAAAGAATGAAAATACCAAAAAAATACTTGCCTCTCATGCCTAAAAAGTTTTTCAAAAAGAGAAGTGATTGGAAAGTTATGCATTGAAGAAGTCAGGGTCGACCTTGAGCACTTGTGTTCATGCTCACAGAAACAATGTAGAATTTTTCATGGAAGTTTCTCTGTAAATAATTATCCCCTTATATATATCCATTGTATTATAAAAATAATGTGCCAAGCTTTGGTTTTAGGATGATTATATTGCTTGGTTACTATGTGCAGAACAAAAATAGAAACTTTGGCTGTAGCGCGTGATTTTACATTTTTTTTACTGGAAAGTCAAATGGGTCTGAAACTTTTTGCAAATTACTTCTGCATAAATTGTTCAAATTTTAAAATTTATTTCATAATTGTTGGAGATACAGAAGTTTACTAAACCTTCAGATTACTACAGACTGTCCTGTTTTAGACAGATTCTGTTTTTTGTGTGTTGTTTGCTTATTTTGATGAATCTATGGGTAGTATCGGGGGGGGGGGTATGAACCATGGTGAAGTTGGAATACATTAGATATAGTTCTAATATGAAATTGGAATGAGTTTGGAACAGTACCTAAAGGTAGTGATTTGCTTTATTATACTAATGGATCTCACAAAGTTTTTGTTAAGTTTTTTGTGGATGAAGTGTTCGAATAACGAGGAGTTACCGATGTGAGAAGAATAAAGAGAGGCAAGAGCTAAAGATTGGGGATTCCCAAGGAACCCCAAGTAAATATTCTAAGGATACTCAAGCATCTAAGCTTGGGGATGCCCTGGTTGGCATCCCATCTTTCTTCTTCAACAATTATCGGTATACCTTGGTTTTTGTTTCGTTCACATGATGTGTGTCCTTTGTTTTTTTTGTTCTTCCTTTATGAAACATGATAGTATGAGATAGCCCTTCATTGATTTATAGAATGCTTCATGTTCTTCACTTATATCTTTTAAGTATGATCTTATAGAATTGCTCTTTGTGCTTCACTTAAATCTTTTGAGTATGGTTTTATAGAATGCTTCGTGTGCTTCACTTATGCATTTTGAGCTTGGACATTGGTTAGTTTATATTAATTGTAGAAAGCTCCATGAACTTCACTTATATCTTTTGGATTATGAATAATACTATCATCTAAAGCGGGTTTGGAAGAGTGTCAACTCTAGGAACTAGTGATCCCGCTATTCTGAATGAGAAGAATTTTGCTTATGTGGAGAGTAGAAAAATTTCTATGCTTGTAGATCATGAAAAGAATGCTTTATGCGATGGTTATATTGTTGAAATCATTCATGATTCTACTGAAAATTATTATGATGGAGGAATACATGCTTGTAGGAGTGCAATAATATCAAGTTTTCTCTCTATGTGCTTAAAGTTTTGAAGTTATACTTGTTTTTCCTTCCTATGCTAGTTGATTCTTGTTCCCATAAATTGTGTGCTCACAAAATCCCTAGGAATAGGAAGTGGGTTAGGTTTAAATGTGCTAGTCATATTCTTCATGATGCTCTCTTTATGTTCAAGTCTTATCTTTCATGTGAGCATCATTGAAATCATCATGCCTAGCTAAAAGGCATTAAAGAAAAGCGCTTGTTGGGAGACAACCCGATATTTACCCTTACTGTTTTTGTGTATTTACATTATTAAGCTACTGTAGTAATCATGTTTTATAGGTTTTGTTTCAATAAAGTGCCAAGTAAGACCTTTGGGAAGACTTGGGTGAAAGTTAATGTGATCTTGCTGTAAAAAAACAGAAACTTTGCGCTCATGAGATTAGCTGCCATCTTTTACAGAAGAGTGATTTGGTGCTGATTATTTTTTAAGAAGATTAATAGACAAATTCCTCACGTCCACCAATTTATTTCATAATTTTTTGAGTAGCAGAAGTATGGTTAGTGTTCAGATCATTACAGACTGTTCTGTTTCTGACAGATTCTGTTTTCATTGCATAGTTTGCTTGTTTTCTAGTTTCTATGACTTATATTCCTCAATATAAATTATAGAAATGATATGGTACAGTAGGAATTGTGTGAGAACAATTATGATCTTTTTATTTGACAGTACCAAGGTGAATGGTTTACTCTTTATCATACTAACCTATCTCACGAAGTTCCGTTAAGTTTTGTGTGATTGAAGTTTTCAAGCTTTGGGTGAGATATCGATATGAGGAGAATAAGGAGTGGAAAGACCCTAATCTTGAGGATTCCCAAGGCACCCCAAGGTAATATTCAAGTAAGACTCAAGCGCCTAAGCTTGGGGATACCCCGGAAGGCATCCCCTCTTTAGTCTTCAAAACTATCGGTATACCTTACTCGGAGCTATATTTTTATTCGTCACATGATATGTGTTTTGCTTGGAGCATATTTTCAATTTTACTTGCTGTTTGAATAAAAACATTGGATCTGAAATCTTAATGTAACATCCCAAATTTTCAATTTGGAATGTTATACATTAGGTCATCATGCATATCATATTTTTCTCGCATTTTCCGATCCTAGAAAATTTCAAGCAACTCAAGGACCCTCGGAGAGAGTTGGAAGTTTCATTATTTTCATATTTGGGATTTCTCAAATTTTGAAAATAGGATCATTTGGATTTATTTAATTATCTTCATAAAGTTTTTCCTATAAAAATTTTGAGAGAGGGAATAATATGACTTTCCCAAATTTAAGAAAAAATGAAGATTTAATAAATAAATCCATTTTGGTTTTTGCCGGAGTTTTATTTGCGTTTTATTTGCCTTAGGGAAAAATGCGTGTTTTTAAAAAAAATTGCATTTTAGGCCCCGAGTAAAGTTCTTTTGTTCGACTCATTTTTAGGAGTCGGGGAAAGTTTACTGTATTAATTTTGGAGTTCGTTTAGATTTTTTTTATTTTGTCTCTCTGCGCGCGAGATCGTTTTAAAAAAAAAACTGCAGCGCCTTGGGCCAAAGGCCCAAGCTGCTAGCCGCCGGCCGGCCAATGCCACCGCGCGCGCACGCACCAAGGGGGCCAGGGAGCCACTCCTTTTTCCTTGTCCTAGTAGGACTCTTTTCCTACTTCGTTTATTCCGTATCTAATCCTAGATCTATTCCTAATCCTAATCTATTTCTTGTCCCCTACCCCAAGCAAAACCCTCCCCTCCCCAATATAAATACCCAAGCACCCCCCCTCTAAACCATCAAACCAACACCTCTCCTCTCCTCCGCCCCACACCCGCGCCACCCTCACCGCGCCACCCCACACCCGCCGCCGCCTTACGCCGCCGCTGGAGCCCCTCGCTCTTCGAGGTACTAGCCCCGCGCCGCGTCACCTTTTCTTTTCTCGGATCGTTTTCTTCTAATCGTTCCGATTCTTTTCTTCTCTAAACCGTTCCGGTTTTCTAGATCGGTTTTACGTTCGGGTTTTTTTTCACCGAAACCCTAGATCGGATTTGTTTTCTTTTCCGATTTAGTTGCCTTTGGACCGTTCGCCGGACCGTTCGTCTTAACGAACGTGATCACCTGATCGCCTCGGTTAATGAACGTCTGTTCGTTTAACCGTTCGTCGTTCTCTTTTCTCGTCGGATTTATTCCGCGATTCTTCCGATCGTGATTTCAGATCCGATCTTCTTTCTAGTCTATCTTCTTGCTCGTTTATCGGAATCAGGTGATTCAAATGCCTGGAGTTTCGCCTCGAAACCGCCGTTCCGACTAACCAACTTAAACTAAGTTTTGTTACTGTAAAAATTTGACCTAGTTTCAACTTGCTAGAACCGAGTTGTTTTCTTTCGTCGTTTGACTTTCGATGTTTTTTTTGATTCGATTCTTTTGCAACCAGGGTTCTTAAGTTGAACTCTCTGGTTAGATCTTTTATTCGAGATTTCCCTGTGCATTAGATGAGTACTTATTGTATGCTTGTTGTTTGTCTGCGTTAGATCACCCGGAGTGCGCCGCTTGTTACTTCGAATCTCTAGGTCACGCGGATCATCAGCAAGGCAAGTAACACTTGATCATATCTCTCCTACTACCCAGTTTTATTGCATTAGATCAAACCCTCAAACACTTGCATTGTTTAGGATCTAAATTAAATTGTGGGATTGGGAAGTAGAATTAAGGTAGTACCTATTACCCGTTACTTATGAAACCTTGGGAGTTACTTCTACGTTTGCTTATTATGCTATGCTATGCTAGTAGACGTGGATTGGGTGAGTGAATATCCATGACAGATGTGAGATTGTTAATTAATGGTTTATCTAAGGTGGCAACCTAAACACACATCTGGGTGGATTGAGGCACCTGGTTTCCATCAGGACTTGCCTGTATTTCTTCGGACCGCCACCCAGGCTCTAAGGGATCATAAGATATTTCAAACTGGAAACTTCCGTGTGCAGCCACAAGCCAATTATGGGCTCTGGCGTAGTTGATTAAGTTGTGCGAACTCTTACGGGTAGGCTAGCTGATGTAGGGGATGTAGGTTGGTACGGTCTACCCACATGTAAGGTGCTAGCGCTTCTGAAAGACTATGTCTCGGTCATCCGTTTCTCAAACACCATGCAGTGCGAGAACCAAGCGGAGGCGATCGAGTCTTGTGGGGAAAAGTGCGCAAGCCTCTGCAGAGTGTATAAACTAATCATGATTAGCCGTGTCCCCGGTTATGGACGTTTTGAGTATCTGGTAATTGAATATCATGTGAATCTCAACATGTTACCTCTAATAAAAGCTATTGGGTTTTAATGAGTACTTTTAATTGGGATTGAGGATGCTGTCAACCATTCTCAATGTTTAACAACCACCATGATAGTTAAACAAAATTATTCCTTTGATGTAGGGAAAAATTGGCTTTTCGCAAAACTGTAACCATAGAGCCTTACCACCAGCCAAATATGCATGTAGTATAGGCTTATTGTTTCATTACTCTCTATGTGTTACATTGCCAGCATATTCCATGTGCTGACCCGTTTTCGGGCTGCAACTTTCATGTTGCAGACTTTTCAGACGACGAGTAATGAATTTAGGTCGTGGTTCTATACTCAGTGATGCCGATGGAGTTGATGGACTCACTTATCTTCCAAGCCTTCCGCTGTTATCGTTATTAGATGGCCTTAAGCCATATTTATTGTAATAAGTCCTCTTCTGGACAATCGATGTAATAAGTGTGTGATTGCTACTCTGCTATAAATCCTTCGAAGTACTGTGTGGTGTCAGCATTACTGATCCAGGGATGACACCTGAGCACAGAGACTTGATCCATTCGGGTATGGTCGCTACAGAGATGGTATCAGAGCACACGCTGACTGTAGGACACGACCACTAAGTTAAAGCCATAGATCACTACTCTCCTCTCATTTTCTAACTCCTCATCTATTCTACTCTTTAGGATGAAGGACGCGAAGATCAAGTACACCCAACCGGATGAAGGCACACCATTTGGATTTTCACTTGAAGGAAGTTACCAAGTACCTGAACATTGGACTACCAAGTTTCACCGGGACTTTCAACGCCACTCTGCCTGAAGAGGAGCGTTGGAAGATTCACGCTCACGTTCCGGGAAGAACATTCGCGCCAATCGCGAAGCCCATAGATAGTGTTTTCAGTACACCAACTTGGAGTCTGGGAAAGAGCATGGCAGCTCATATCACCATGGGACGCATTGGAGAAGTTTATCAAGAAGACCTCAAGGACACCATCTACCAGATTTGCGGACGCCGAGACGACAAATGGGACATAGTCAGCCCCAAGAAGGATAGATCCATTGCAGCTTTTATCCAGGAGTTAAACCAGCACATTCGACGCCATGAGAACCAGATGTGCAATGATATGGTAGAGTTGAAGAATGCGAAGGCAAGGATCATCGAGCTAGAAGGAGAACTAAAGTCTACACGCAAGGACTACATGGATGAGATCGTAGCTCTAGCAAGGCACAATTGCGATCTTAAGCAGGAGATCGAAGAACTCAAGAAGAAGTTAGCATCCCAGGAGGACGACAAGTACGTCGCATGTCCAGACAACTACATCATCCTCGATGACACCGATTCGGATCCAAGTGAACCCGACTTCGAAGACGAAGCTGGAGCGGACATCATGGAATCTTCCACCGGTTCAAATTTCTAGATGACCACCACATATTAGTAGTATTTCCCCCATGTAAACATTATAGTACACGCACTTGCGATAGTTAGATCGTTGTAAGCCTTGTTTGATTGAATGGAGTGATTTTGTGTGCATTTGCTCATGTGCATTTGGGTAGTGATTCCCCTTAGACCTCATTCTATTCTAAATTTCTCTTCTTTTCTAAACCCATCAGATGCCTCCGAGACGTGACCCTGGATTCGTTTTCCCGCCAGAGATCACCCAACTGATCCAGCAGCAGAACACCCTGATTCAAACATTGGTGCAGAACCAGGGCAACAACAACAACAACCCACCCCCACCACCTGCGGATCATTTGACTCGTTTCCTTAGACTAAATCCGCCGGTGTACTCCAGTAGCACCGAGCCGATTGTAGCAGATGATTGGCTCCACAAGATAGGAAGGGAGTTGACCACTGCAGGATGCACAGATGGAGAAAGAGTGAAGTTTGCAGCACATCAGCTTGAAGGACCCGCGGCCACATGGTGGGAGAATTTCACAGTCACTTACCCGGTAGACACTGTCACATGGGATCAATTTCAGCAAGCTTTTCGCACTGCCCATGTCTCAGCAGGAGCCATGGCCATGAAGAAGCGTGAGTTTCGCAACTTACGCCAAGGAGGAAGGACTGTTGGCCAGTACGTGGATGACTTTAGCAAATTAGCACGTTACGCCCCAGATGACATTGCTACAGATGCGGCTAAACAGGAGAAGTTTCTAGAAGGACTGAATGATGAGTTCAGCATGCCGTTGATGGTAGCAAGTTTCAATAACTACCAGGAGTTAGTAGACCGAGCCCTTATGATTGAAGGAAAGCAGCAGCAAATTGAGAACCGCAAGCGAAAGTATGGACAAGGGAAGTATAACTCTGGAGCTCAGCAGAAGACTCGTTATACCCCTAAATCAGGAATTCAGTTTCAGCATACCCATGGAGGAGGTAATTCGCACAACCATAATGGCACTAAGAATGGGAACGGGAATGGAGGAAGCAACGGACAGAATCGCACCAACCCGTCAACACCATCCAAGGCAGACTTGAGTCACATTACTTGCTTTAAGTGCCGCAAGACGGGGCATTATGCAAATGACTGTCCAGAAGGCCAGAATGGAAATGGCAATGGAAGCTCTGGAAAGAAGCCCAACCCTTTCAACAGGGGACAGGTGAACCACATTGATGTGAAGGAGATTGAAGATCAGCCCGATGCAGTAATCGGTAAGTTTTTGGTTAAGTCATTTACTGCAGTTGTTCTTTTCGATACTGGTGCATCACATTCATACATATCAAGGGAATTTGTGGATAAGTATGAGTTACCGACCCAAGCCCTTAGGTCACCCATGCTAGTAACCTCACCCGGAGCAGAGTACATGGCTAGTAAATGGTGTGATCGACTGCCACTAAGGATTGGACACTATGTTTTCCCCTCAGACCTAATAGTACTGGAATCCCAAGGATTTGATGTGATATTAGGAATGGATTGGTTATCAAAGTATGGAGGAAACATTGATTGCTCCACTAGATCAATTTTGCTCACCACACCAGAAGGAAGAAGGATTAAGTATGTATCACGGCACGAGCCGAGGAGAGCACAAGTAAATTGCTTATCAGGAGTGGTGCAGGAAGAAGTACCAGTGGTGAAGGATTTTCCTGATGTATTTCCGGAAGAGTTGCCAGGCATGCCACCGGATAGAGACATTGAGTTTTTGATTGAACTATTGCCAGGAACAGGCCCGATATCGAAACGACCATACAGGATGCCAGCACAAGATTTGACAGAAATCAAGAAGCAGATTAAGGAGCTATTAGATAAAGGTTATATGCGCCCAAGCTCTTCACCTTGGGGATCACCCGTTTTGTTAGTGGAGAAGAAGGATGGATCTTTGAGAATGGTTGTTGATTATCGTGAATTGAATGCGGTAACAATCAAGAACAAGTACCCATTACCAATGATAAATGATCTGTTTGATCGTTTGCAAGGAGCCAAAGTGTTTTCCAAGATCGACTTGCGATCAGGGTACCATCAGTTGAAGATTCGGGAGCAAGACATACCCAAGACTGCATTTACCACGAGATATGGACTATACGAGTATACCGTTATGTCATTTGGACTGACTAACGCACCAGCTTATTTCATGAACCTGATGAACAAAGTGTTTATGGAGTTTTTGGATAAGTTCGTCGTAGTGTTCATTGATGACATCCTAGTTTATTCAAAGAATGAAGAGGAGCATAAGGAACATTTGCGTTTGGTTTTGGAGAAATTAAGGGAACATCAGTTATACGCCAAGTTCAGCAAATGTGAGTTTTGGCTAAAGGAAGTTGGATTTCTCGGACATGTTATATCCGGATAAGGAATAGCAGTTGACCCCACAAAGGTTGAGACCGTAACTAATTGGGAAGCACCAACGACAGTTGGAGAGATTCGGAGTTTTCTTGGACTCGCAGGATACTACCGAAGATTCATTGAGAATTTCTCAAGGATTGCTAAGCCTATGACTGAGTTGTTGAAAAAGGATAACAAATTCATATGGACTGAGGACTGTGAGGCAAGTTTTCAGGAGTTGAAGAAAAGATTGGTTACCTCACCAGTTTTGATATTGCCAGATCAGACTAAGGATTACGAGGTGTATTGCGACGCTTCACGTCGAGGACTTGGAGCAGTGCTTATGCAGGAAGGAAGAGTTGTTTCGTATGCTTCACGACAACTTAAGCCCCATGAGTTGAATTATGCCACTCATGATTTGGAGTTAGCAGCCGTTGTGCATGCCCTGAAGACGTGGAGACATTTTCTCATTGGAAATCATTGTGAAGTATATACGGATCACAAGAGTCTGAAGTACATCTTCACACAGAAGGAATTGAATCTCAGACAAAGGAGATGGTTAGAACTTATCAAGGATTATGATATGAGATTGCATTATCACCCCGGAAAGGCTAATGTCGTAGCAGACGCATTGAGCCGTAAGAGCCACGTCAATACCCTAATGATGGGAGGAATACCCAATGAGTTAGCCGAGGACCTTCGAGAGCTATGTTTGGAAATAGTTCCGAGAGGCTATGTAGCAACATTGGAGATTCAGTCGACACTGATGGACAAAATCAGAGAAGCCCAAAAGGCAGATAAGGAAGTTGCCTCTATAAAGGAGAAAATGGGCAAAGGAAAGGCTAAAGGATTTCGTGAGGATGAACACGATACCCTATGGTTTGAAGACTGTGTTTATGTGCCCAATAACCCAGAAATCAGGAAGTTGATTTTACAAGAAGCCCATGATTCACCCTATTTGATTCACCCAGGAAATACCAAGATGTATTTGGATTTGAAGAACACTTTCTGGTGGACCGGAATGAAGAAGGATATTGCGGAGTATGTAGCAATTTGCGATGTATGTCAGAGAGTAAAGGCAGAACATCAGAAGCCAGCAGGATTGTTACAACCGTTGCCGATACCCGAATGGAAGTGGGATAAACTAGGCATGGATTTCATCACAGGTTTGCCAAAGACCCGTTCAGGATATGACTCGATTTGGGTTATAGTCGACCGTTTAACAAAGGTAGCTCATTTCATTCCAGTCAAGACTACCTATAGCAGTGCTAAGTTGGCAAAGATATACATGACCAGAATTGTGTGTTTACACGGAGTTCCGAGGAGCATCGTATCAGATAGAGGAACCCAGTTTACCTCGAAATTTTGGAACCAGTTGCACGAGACATTGGGAACTAGATTGGAATTCAGTACAGCTTTCCACCCACAGACCGATGGACAGACTGAGAGAGTCAATCAGATTTTGGAAGATATGCTGAGAGCTTGTGCACTAGATTATGGATCAAGCTGGGACGAAAACTTACCGTATGCGGAGTTTTCTTATAACAATAGTTACCAAACCAGTTTGAAGATGGCCCCTTTCGAAGCTTTATACGGAAGGAGGTGCAGGACACCGTTATCATGGGACGAAGTTGGAGACCGTCAATTCTTTGGACCAGATTTGATTAAGGAGTCTGAACAGAAGGTTAAGTTGATTCGAGACAGGCTCAAGGTAGCCCAGTCCAGACAGAAGAGCTATGCCGATTCAAAGCGCAAAGCGATTGAGTATGAAGTTGGAGACAGAGTATATCTCAGAGTATCCCCGCTTCGAGGAGTTAAGCGTTTTGGAGTTAAAGGAAAGTTAGCACCCCGTTTCGTTGGACCGTATAAGATTCTGCAACGTATGGGAGAAGTTGCTTATAAGTTGGAATTGCCAGAAGGACTGTCAGGAGTTCATGATGTATTCCATGTTTCTCAGTTGAAGAAATGCCACCCAGAGATAGCAGAGGTACCGTTAAGAGACACAGTGCCACTGGAAGCAATTCAGTTGAAGGATGACTTGACATATGAGGAAAAACCTGTTAAGATTCTCGATTATGCCAGCAGAGTTACCCGCAGCAAAGTTATCAAGTTTTGTAAAGTTCAGTGGAGCCACCACACTGAGGATGAAGCCACCTGGGAAAGAGAGGAAGTTTTGCTCAAGGACCACCCTCACCTATTTTCTAGCCAACCCGAATCTCGAGGGCGAGATTCATCTTAAGGGGGTAGGTTTGTAACATCCCAAATTTTCAATTTGGAATGTTATACATTAGGTCATCATGCATATCATATTTTTCTCGCATTTTCCGATCCTAGAAAATTTCACGCAACTCAAGGACCCTCGGAGAGAGTTGGAAGTTTCATTATTTTCATATTTGGGATTTCTCAAATTTTGAAAATAGGATCATTTGGATTTATTTAATTATCTTCATAAAGTTTTTCCTATAAAAATTTTGAGAGAGGGAATAATATGACTTTCCCAAATTTAGGAAAAATGAAGATTTAATAAATAAATCCATTTTGGTTTTTGCCGGAGTTTTATTTGCGTTTTATTTGCCTTAGGGAAAAATGCGTGTTTTTAAAAAAATTGCATTTAGGCCCCGAGTAAAGTTCATTTTGTTCGACTCATTTTTAGGAGTCGGGGAAAGTTTACTGTATTAATTTTGGAGTTCGTTTAGATTTTTTTTATTTTGTCTCTCTGCGCGCGAGACCGTTTTAAAAAAAAAAAACTGCAACGCCTTGGGCCAAAGGCCCAAGCTGCTAGCCGCCGGCCGGCCAAGGCCACCGCGCGCGCACGCACCAAGGGGGCCAGGGAGCCACTCCTTTTTCCTTGTCCTAGTAGGACTCTTTTCCTACTTCGTTTATTCCGTATCTAATCCTAGATCTTTTCCTAATCCTAATCTATTTCTTGTCCCCTACCCCAAGCCAAACCCTCCCCTCCCCAATATAAATACCCAAGCACCCCCCCCCTCTAAACCATCAAACCAACCCCTCTCCTCTCCTCCGCCCCTCACAGCGCCACCCCCCACACCCGCCGCCGCCTTACGCCGCCGCCGGAGCCCCTCGCTCTTCGAGGTACTAGCCCCGCGCCGCGTCACCTTTTCTTTTCTCGGATCGTTTTCTTCTAATCGTTCCGATTCTTTTCTTCTCTAAACCGTTCCGGTTTTCTAGATCGGTTTTTCGTTCGGTTTTCTTCTCCGAAACCCTAGATCGGATTTGTTTTCTTTTCCGATTTAGTTGCCTTTGGACCGTTCGCCGGACCGTTCGTCTTAACGAACGTGATCACCTGATCGCCTTGGTTAATGAACGTCTGTTCGTTTAACCGTTCGTCGTTCTCTTTTCTCGTCAGATTTATTCCGCGATTCTTCCGATCGTGATTTCAGATCCGATCTTCTTTCTAGTCTATCTTCTTGCTCGTTTATCGGAATCAGGTGATTCAAGCGCCTGGAGTTTCGCCTCGAAACCGCCGTTCCGTCTAATCAACTTGAACAAGCTTTTGCTACAGTAAAATTTTGACCTAGTTTCCACTTGCTAGAACCGAGTTGTTTTCTTCCGCCGTTTGTTTTTCGTTCTTTCTTTTGCAACCAGGGTTCTTAAGTTGAACTCTCTGGTTAGATCTTTTATTCGAGATTTCCCTGTGCATTAGATGAGTACTTATTGTATGCTTGTTGTTTGTCTGCGTTAGATCACCCGGAGTGCGCCGCTTGTTACTTCGAAACCCTAGGACTCGCGGATCATCAGCAAGGCAAGTAACACTTGATCATATTTTTTCTACAACCCATGTTTTATTGCATTAGATCAATCCTCTCACATTGCATGATTAGGATCTAATTAAATTGTGGGATGGGAAGTAGATGAGGTAGTACCTATTACCTGTTACTTATGAAACCTTTGGGAGTTACTCTACGTTTGCTTATATTGCCATGCTATGCTAGTAGACGTGGATTGGGTGAGTGATATCCATGACAGATGTGAGATTGATAATTTTAATGGTTTATCTAAGGTGGCAACTTAAACACACATCTGGGTGGATTGAGGCACCTGATGTCTATCAGGACTTGCCTGTTTTTTTTTCGGACCGCCACCCAGGCTCAAAGGGATCATAAGATCTTTCATGCTAGAAACTTCCGTGTGCAGCCACATGCTACTATGGGCTCTAGCATAGTTGACTAAGTTGTGCGAACTCTTACGGGGTGGACTAGCAGATGTAGGGGATGTAGGTGTACCGGTCTACCCCACATGTAAGGTGCTAGTGCTTCTGAAAGACTATGTCTCGGTCATCCGTTTCTCAAACACCATGTAGTGCGAGAAAACAAACGGAGGAGATCGAGTCATGTGGGAAAAGTGCGCAAACCTCTGCAGAGTAACAAACTAATCATGATTAGCCGTGTCCCCGGTTATGGACAACTTGAGTATCTAGTACTTGAATATCATTGTGAATCTCAACATGTTACCTCTAATAAAAGCTATTGGGTTTTAATGAGTACTTTTAATTGGGATTGAGGATGCTGTCAACCATTCTCAATGTTTAACAACCACCATGATAGTTAAACAAAATTATTCCTTTGATGTAGGGAAAAATTGGCTTTTCGCAAAACTGTAACCATAGAGCCTTACCACCAGCCAAATATGCATGTAATATAGGCTTGTTGTTTCATTACTCTCTATGTGTTACTTTGCCAGCATATTCCATGTGCTGACCCGTTTTCGGGCTGCAACGTTAATGTTGCAGACTTTTCAGACGACGATTGAGGTGCGTTTAGGTCGTGGTTCTATACTCAGTGATGCCGATGGAGTTGATGGACTCACTTATCTTCCAAGCCTTCCGCTGTTATCGTTATTAGATGGCCTTAAGCCATATTTATTGTAATAAGTCCTCTTCTGGACAATCGATGTAATAAGTGTGTGATTGCTACTCTGCTATAAATCCTTCGAAGTACTGTGTGGTGTCAGCATTACTGATCCAGGGATGACACCTGAGCACAGAGACTTGATCCATTCGGGTCTGGTCGCTACACTTAAATGGAAAAGAATCCTCCCATGGCTAGTTAATTACTTGACTACTCAGTGTCCTTCACTCATATCTTTTTGGAGTAGTTTGTCATTACTCACGTGCTTCACATATACCTATGAGTAAATGGTTGAATGAATTGAATATCATAAATCTCAAATTATATATGTTTCATATGCTTATACCATGGGGAGTAATGACTTCACATAGAATCAGTATAGTTAGTAAACTTATTGAAAGTTAGCAAACGTAGAATTGGTCACTTGAACAATTCATGAAAGAATATTGAAGGAAGAGAGATTTCACATATAATATACTATCTTGGACATCTTTTGTAATTGTGAGCACTCATTAAAATATGACATGCTAAAAGGTTGATGTCGGACAAGGAAGACAATGTAATGAGTTATGTTTTCTTATATCCGAAATAAAGTATATTGTCTTGGATCATCCAACATGTTGAGCTTGCTTTTCCCCCTCATGATAGCCAAATTCTTTGCACCAAGTAGAGATACTACTTGTGCTTCCAAACATTCCTTAAACCAGTTTTGCCATGAGAGTCCACCATACTTACCTATGGATTGAGTAAGATCCTTCAAGTAAGTTGTCACCGGTGCATGCAATAAAAATTGCCCTCTAAATATGTATGATCTATTAATGTGGAGAAAATAAGCTTTATACGATCTTGTGATGTGGAAGAAATAAAAGCGACGGACTGCATAATAAAGGTCCATATCACAAGTGGCAATATAAAGTGACGTTCTTTTGCATTAAGATTTTGTGCATCCAACCATAAAAGCGCATGACAACCTCTGCTTCCCTCTGCGAAGGGCCTATCTTTTACTTTTATCTTCTACCTTATGCAAGAGTCATGGTGAGCTTCGCCTTTCCTTTTTACATTTTATCCTTTGGCAAGCACATTGTGTTGGAAAGATCCTGATATATATATCCAATTGGATGTAAGTTATCATGAACTATTATTGTTGACATTACTCTTGAGGTAAAAGGTTGGGAGGCGAATCTATAAGCCCCTATCTTTCTCTATGTCCGATTAAAACTTTGAACCCATAAATATCACGTGAGTGTTAGCAATTGTGAAAGATTAAATGATAGTTGAGTATGTGGAGTTTGCTAAACCAAAGCTCTGACATAGACCCTTCCTAAAAATAAGATGAATTGCAATTGTTTGATGACTGAGAATATAGTTTGTTAGTTTCAAGAAAGTTTATGATCTATACTTTAACATGTGAATAGCTTATTACTTGATCATGAAAAGTTTTATGAAGATGATCTACTGTTATGATATATAATGATGTTATAAAAAGTGATTGAAACTATCATTGATGAAACTTATGCACTTGCTAGCATTCACACTTCATAAATTATTTCTTTTATCATTTACCTACTCGAGGACGAGTAGGAATTAAGCTTGGGGATGCTAATACGTCTCCAACGTATATATAATTTATGAAGTATTCATGCTATTATATTATCAACCTTGGATGTTTTATATGCGTTTATATGCTATTTTATATGATTTTTGGGACTAACCTATTAACCTAGTGCCCAGTGCCAGTTTCTGTTTTTCCTTGTTTTTGAGTTTTACAGAAAAGGAATATCAAACGGAGTCCAATTGACGTGCCAATTTTTGACGATTTTTTATGGACCAAAAGAAGACCCCAGAGTAAAAGAGTTGGGCCAGGAGAGTCCCGGGGCATCCACGAGGGTGGGGGCGCGTCCACCCACCCCAGACGTGTGGTCCTGCCTCGTTGACGCCTCGGGGACCTCCTTGACGTGAGACCGATGCCAAAAATTCCTACAAATACAGAAACCTCGGAAACTTAACCTAGATCGGGAGTTCCGCCGCCAGAAGCCTCTGTAGCCACCGAAAACCAATCTAGGCTCTCTCTGGCACCCTGCCGAAGGGGGCCTTCATCACCGGAGGGCATGGAGGAGGATCCCGGAGGGGCCATCATCACCATGAAGGCCAAGGACCAGAGGGAGAACCTCTCCCCATCTAGGGGGGAGGCCATGGAGGAGGAAGCACAAGGGGGAGAACCTCTCCTCCTCTCTCTCGGTGGCACCGGAGTGCCATCGGGAGGGGAATCATCGCCACGGTGATCGTCTTCATTAACATCACCATCATAATCATCACCCTCATCTCTTTTACGCGGTCCACTCTCCCGCACCCCGCTGTAATCCCTACTTGAACATGGTGCTTTATGCCACATATTATGATCCAATGATGTGTTGCCATCCTATGATGTTTTGAGTAGATATCTTTTGTCTTTGGGTTGATTGATGATCTAGATTGGTATGAGTTGTATGTTTTACTTTGATGCTATCCTATGGTGCCCTCCGTGTCACGAAAGCGTGAGGGGTTCCCGCTGTAGGGTGTTGCAATACGTTCATGATTCGCTTATAGTGGGTTGGTGAGTGACTGAAACACAAACCCGAGTAAGGGGGTTGTTGCGTATGGGAATAAAGAGGACTTGATGCTTTAATGCTATGGTTGGGTTTTACCTTAATGATCTTTAGTAGTTGCGGATGCTTGCTAGAGTTCCAATCATAAGTGCATATGATCCAAGTAGAGAAAGTATGTTAGCTTATGCCTCTCCCTCATATGAAGCTGCAATAGTGATTACCGGTCTTGTTAACGATTGCCTAGGACAATTTCGCACACCGATCCACCATTATTCCACACTCGCTGTTTATAATATTTAGTAGTATATTCTAACTTCATGATAACAGGACCTACTTTTATATTTTAGCTCTCCGATATCATACAAAGTTATCCTCTTCATACCCACAACCGAGTTTTATTTCTCGTTGCTAGTTGGAAGCAAACGTTCGGTGTACGTAGAGTCGTATTAGTGGCAGATAGGGCTTGAGAGAATATTGATCTTACCTTTAGCTCCTTGTGGGTTCGACACTCCATACTTATCAATTCCACATTTGGAAATTGCTATGATGATTCCTTGCACTTGGGGATTATCACACACCCACATAGTTTCTTTTGTTGAGCTGTCATATACTTATAGCTCTAGTGCATCCGTTGCATGGCAATCCCTACTCACTCACATCGATATCTATTGATGGTCATCTCCATAGCCCGTTGATACGCCTAGTTGATGTGAGACTATCTTCTCCGTTTTTGTCTTCTCCACAACCACCATTCTATTCCACATATAGTGCTATATCCATGGCTCACGCTCATATATTGCGTGAAGATTGAAAAAGTTTGAGAACATCAAAAGTATGAAACAATTGCTTGGCTTGTCATCGGGGTTGTGCATGATTTAAATATTTTGTGTGGTGAAGATAGAGCATAGCCAGACTATATGATTTTGTAGGGATAACTTTCTTTGGCCATGTTATTTTGAGAAGACATGATTGCTTAGTTAGTATGCTTGAAGTATTATTATTTCTATGTCAATATTAAAATTTTACCTTGAGTCTTTCGGATCTGAACATTCATGCCACGATAAAGAAAAATTACATTGAGAAATATGTTAGAAAGCATTCCACATCAAAAATTCTTCTTTTATCATTTACCTACTCGAGGACGAGCAGGAATTAAGCTTGGGGATGCTTAATACGTCTCCAATGTATCTATAATTTTTGATTGCTCCATGCTATTATATTATCTGTTTTGGATGTTAATGGGCTTTATTTTACACTTTTATATCAGTTTTGGGACTAACCTATTAACCGGAGCCCAGTCCAAATTGTTGTTTTTTGCCTATTTCAGTGTTTCGCAGAAAAGGAATATCAAACGGAGTCCAAACAGAATGAAACCTTCGGGAACATGATTTCTCAACAAACGTGATCCAGAAGACTTGGAGTGGGCGTCAAGAAACAATCGAGGAGGCCACGAGGCAGGGGGCGCACCCTCCACCCTCATGAGCCCCTCGTTGCTCCACCGACCTACTTCTTCCTCCTATATATATCCACGTACCCCCCAAACATCCAGGAGCACCATGAAAACCTAATTCCACCGTCGCAACCTTCTGTACCCGAGAGATACCATCTTGGGGCCTTTTCCGGAGCTCCGCCAGAGGGGGCATTGATCACGGAGAGCCTCTACATCAACTCCATGGCCTCTCCGGTGATCTGTGAGTAGTTTACTTTAGACCTACGGGTCCATAGTTATTAGCTAGATGGCTTCTTCTCTCTCTTTGGATCTCAATACAAAGTTCTCCTTGATTCTCTTGGAGATCTATTCGATGTAATCTTCTTTTGCGGTGTGTTTGTCGAGATCCGATGAATTGTGGGTTTATGATCCAGTTTATCTATGAACAATGTTTGAATCTCCTCTGAATTCTTTTATGTATGATTGGTTTATCTTTGCAAGTCTCTTCGAATTATCAGTTTGGTTTGGCCTACTAGATTGATCTTTCTTGCAATGGGAGAAGTGCTTAGCTTTGGGTTCAATCTTGCAGTGCTCGATCCCAGTGATAGAAAGGGAAACAACACGTATTGTATTGTTGCCATCGAGGATAAAAAGATGGGGTTTATATCATATTGCATGAGTTTATCCATCTACATCATGTCATCTTACTTAAAGCATTACTCTGTTCTTATGAACTTAATACTCTAGATGCATGCCGGATAGCGGTCGATGTGTGGAGTAATAGTAGTAGATGCAGAATCATTTTGGTCTACTTGTCATGGACGTGATGCCTATATACATGATCATACCTAGATATTCTCATAACTATGCTCAATTCTATCAATTGCTCGACAGTAATTCGTTTACCCACCGTAATATTTATGCTCTTGAGAGAAGCCACTAGTGAAACATATGGCCCCCGGGTCTATCTTCCATCATATTAATCTTCCAACACTTAGTTGTTATTTCTATTGCCGTTTATTTTACTTTGCATCTTTATTTCTCTTTATCATAAAATACCAAAAATATTATCTTATCATATCTATCAGATCTCACTCTCGTAAGTGACCGTGAAGGGATTGACAACCCCTTTAGCGCGTTGGTTGAGAGGTTCTTATTCGTTTGTGTAGGTGCGTGGGACTCGAGCGTGATCTCCTACTGGATTGATACCTTGGTTCTCAAAAACTGAGGGAAATACTTACGCTACTTTACTGCATCACCCTTTCCTCTTCAAGGGAAAACCAACGCAGTCCTCTTGTCATGCATCTCATATCATGTCATCATGTGCATTGCATTCGCATACGTGTTCATCTCTTGCATTCGAGCCTTTTCCCCGTTGTCCGTTTTGCATTCCGGCGCTTCGTTCTCCTCCGGTGGTCATTTCTACCTTTCTTTCATGTGTGGGGATTAAAGATTTCCGGATTGGACCGAGACTTGTCATGCGGCCTTGGTTTACTACCGGTAGACCGCCTGTCAAGTTTCGTATCATTTGGACTTCGTTTGATGCTCCAACGGTTAACCGATGGACCGAAAAGGCCTCGTGTGTGTTGCAGCCCAACACCCCTCCAATTTGGCTCAAACCCCACCAAAACCCTCTCCATCATCTAGAGCATTCGATCACGATCGCGTGGCCGAAAACCGCACCTCATTTGGACTCTCCTAGCTCCCTCTATGTCTATATAAAGACCCCCCATTCCAAATCCCGGGTCTCCTCCCCTGAAACCCTAAAAATCCCAGATCCGCCGCCGGCAGACACGTCCGGACGGCGCCGGACACGTCCGCCCAGCCCCGCCGCCGCCACGTGGCGTGCTGTCATTCGCCGCCGCCTCCGCGCCCCACATCG